>NC_050453.1:23505946-23748446 GCF_903995425.1 Onychomys torridus
TCCTTCCCCACCTCTTGAATGAGCCTGCTCCCCAGAGTAATCAGGTGCGTATCTTAACTTCTGCTCCAGGAAGGAAGAGCCAATGGAAGTGCTGGACCCAGAGAGTGTGCACAGACCCTCTGCTGGGCACTCTAAGCAAGCCCGAGGCAAGCCCAGATTCAGTGTGTCCAATGTCCACGGATACAGCACATGCAGTGTGCAAAGGAGCACAGGGCCCGGGGACTACACAGTGGGAGCAGGCAAGGCGGTCAGTACACTTTGTGTTTCACACCGCTCACTGCAGACTGACACACCACAGGCCCTCTGTTCAAAGTCACGCTTGCCAAACTGCCCCGGTCCCATGCCAGACGTGGGCAGTGAAGGAAAGGGGCATGGGATTAGCCTGTTGCTCCCGGTCCCTCTGCAGTTCGAGGCCCAAAGCCCACCGAATCCCCACAGTTAGTTGCTATCATTCTTGATGACGACCTCCAATCCATGGTGCCGTAACTGAGCTCGGAGTAACAGGTTCTTGTTTTTAAGATCTTCCACCTGCACAGAAAGGAGGCAATAAGGGAAATGGCAGGGAAAAAAATGATACTGCTAAGCCACAAACTTAGTCACACACCCAGTGCTGAGAAGGACAATGTGAAGTGTTTCCTAGGGAATCCAAACTGGGTCAGTGGCTACAGGGCTGCGGAGGGGCCTGTCCTGGCATTTGTCTGACCTGTTGTCGAAGCACATCATTGTCCAGCTGCAGCTGATCTAACCCCTGCAGTTCTTCAGACAATCGGTGGTTGCTCTGCCGCAGCTCCTGGATATAATCACAGGCTTTGGATAGGATTCCACCTTTACTCTGCAAGGTAAAGTCAACAAATGAAGACCAAGGCTTAAAACACCTCGCTTGCTTCCCAAGAGCACATTCACACTTTTGGCTTGTTTCTTCTCCCCACCCGTGCCCTCCCGGAACGGTGAGACAGCATCTCAGAGAGTATTGTGAGAAAAGGTCGGCCCTGAACAGTTCACTCGCCACTTTTCTGAAAACAATCCCAGGAGACAGAGCTCCAGCTTCCTCCTCCCTGCTACCAGGGTCTTTCCATGACCTGGCCAGACTTGGTGCTCTCCATTGAGCAGTCTGGGATGATTTTGGACAGCTGCACAATCCAGTTGTTGATCTTGTCCCGGCGGCGCCTCTCCACTGTGGGACAAAATGGAGGACACGGAGATTCAGTGGGTGGCCAGCCCTTCCTGCCCTCACACTTCCCACAAATCTACTGAGGCTGCTCTTGGCATCACACCTGGCTATCCCCTACCTTCATTATGTTGAGCCCGGCGTTTCTCATCTCGAGTTGTCCTGGGAGCCTCTGACTTCCTGACAGTAGAGTCCAGGGTAATCAGACCAAGGAAAAGACAAACAAGCAAAAACAGACTGTTTAGGGTGTCGAATTACACAAGATTTAGCAGCTATTAAAATCACTCAAAATAACTAAGAATACGTAAGGTCACTCACGGGGAATAAGGGTGGGTCCTGGGGGCAATTGAACGCTGGCTCCCTCCCTGCAATACTTCTTGTGGTGACATCATCACAAAGAACTGACCTGTGAAGATGTGAGTTAGGCTTTTGTCAGGACCTGGGACTGGGAACCTCACCAAGACCTTGGGACCCTTTCGAAAATATGCTCCCATCTGCTGGTAAAGCAGTTTAGGCTCTATATGCCCTGTTTTTTTGGGGGGGAGGGGAATGGGAAAGGTTCAGACATGGTTTTTCTGTGAAGCTTTGGCTGTCCTGGAAGTCACTCTGTAGACCAGGCTGGCCTCAAACTCAAGAACAGCCTGCCTCTGCCTCCTGAGTGCTGGGATTGAAGGTTTGTGCCAGCACTGCCTGGATTAAAGGCATTCACCCACCACCACTGCCCAGCAACCCTGATCTCAACAGTTACTGGAAGTTAAGTGCTAAGGCCCAGAGCCCCCAGCCACATTCCGCAGCCCAGTCCCACTAGCTGCCATCCTTGTACAGTATCTCACCGGTACTGGGCGGGGTTGCCTGCCCCAGCAGTGCCTCTGAGCCCTGGGTGGTAACAACAGCGGTTGTACTTCCAGATGTGGTACCCCCTGACCCATCTCCCACTGCCGTGCTGGGAAAGTAAGTATAATGTGTTTCAGCGGCTGCTCCCTCCGCATCGGCTGCATCATCACTGGTGAAAGCACCCTGGATCACCGCCTGCAAAGGGAAATGAGTCCAGTCAGTAAGGGACACAGTTCTACACTATCACCCTGAAGTTTCTATCCCTACCAGAAGGAAGGAAAAACACAGAAAGCCTTCAAAGATGTGACCAATGCAACCCCAACACAAAACTAAACTTACTTCAAATACAATCTGGTTTTTTTTTTTTTTTTTTTAATTCAATTGTGTGGGGTTTTTTAGATTTATTTTTATGTTTATTTTGTCTGAATGTTATCTATGTGCACTATGTATGTGCCTACTGCCTGTGGAGGCCAAAGGAGGCCATTTGATACCCTGAAACCAGATGATGGCTGTGATCCACCATATAGATATTTAAGAAGTGAACTCAGGTCCTCTGTAAGAGCAAAGAGTGCTCATAACTGCTAAGCTATCTCTCTCCAGCTCCAACTGCATGGGCATGCATGCATGGCTCATGGGCACAACCTCTGGAGATGACAGGGTCATCTCAATGACAAAAGGTAGACTACATCTGAGCCTAGTGCTTTGGGTCAAAGCCACCCAAGATGCATGCACTGTTCCTAATCCTACCCCTCCTTCCTGCTGGCTCCTCCCTGCCCATCCCCCTATACCTGGGTCATAGACTGAGTGGCAGGGTAGCCACTGATGGCGCCAGTGCCCTCTGTCTGGCCATCCAGCTGCCCCTCAGACACCTGGATCACCCTGTACATCACCTGGAAGCAAGAAGAAGGGGAGAGGTGGGAAGGCAAGACAAGAGTAAGTGCCCAGAGCCTACGCCCTCTCAGAAAGGGCCTCCTGGACTGAGTCCCAGGAGTCCTTCAAAGACAGATTCAGCCATTTGCCCCTTCCTTCCCAGCCCCACACCAATCTCTAATCTCTACTCTTAGCCTTCTATTAACATGTCATCCTGATCACACAGTTTCATCTCATTCTCCAAGCCACAGCTCCCCAAAATATGTTCAGGCACCTCCCTTGATCCCAACCCCAGGTAACATCTGCAGTCACCTGGCCCCCTCCCTTACCTGGCCCCCATTCTCAGTTCGGAAGACGTACTTGACGTTGGGGTCAGGGAAAGTAGCAGCTGACTGGATGCTGGCGATAGCTACACTAGTTGGGTCCTCTCCAGTGGCCACTGCACCTAAGTCCAAAGAGGCACAGAAAGGTCTATGAGTTCCCTGCCTTTCTCCTTGCTCTACCTGTGTGTTGTGTAAAGGACACACAGCATATACACGGTGGCCAGCCGGCCGAGGCGGGGAGGCTAGGATGAGCTCTTGGTCTTGGTTTCAACATTCACCTTCCTGGATCTGCACTGTCCCCTCTTCGGCTTCAGCTGTTTTCTGCTGCCTATTTGTGGTAAAACAAAAACAAAGAGACGATGTGAGATGCTCACGGACTTGTACACAGTTCCCAAACTCACTGGCATTCACAACAGATGTCAGGTTAGGTTAGATTAGATAATGGCAGTATTTTACTGCCAAGAAATGACAGACAATTATTGCCAGTCATGGTGGTGCACATCTTTAATCTCAGCAGTCAGAAGGAAGACGCAGGCAGATCTCTGTGATTTTTTGAGGCCAACCTGGTCTACACAGTGATTTCCAGGACAGCCAGGGCTACGTAGAGATATATTCTGTCTCAAAAACAAAACAAATTAAAACAAAACAAAAAACCTAGTAAACTAAGTGTTTACCATGTACATAGACATCAGGCTATAAGCACTTTTTTTTTTCTTTTTGGCTTTTCAAGACAGGGTTTCTCTGTGTCGTCTTGGCTGTCCTGGATAGAACTTGTTCTGTAGACCAGGCTGGCCTCAAATTCAGGAGATCAGTCTGCCTTTGTTTCCCAAGTGCTGAGATTAAAGGCGTGTATCACTACCACCACCTGGCATACTACCTTGATACTAACAACACATGAAATTAATAGTGCTACTATTTTTTTTCTTTTTCTTTCTTTCTTTCTTTCTTTTTCTTTTTTTATTTTTCTTTTTTTGTTTTGTTTTTTTTTTTTGAGCTGAGGATTGAACCCAGGGCCTTGTGCTTGCTAGGCAAGCGCTCTACCACTGACGTAAATCCCCAACCCCAAGTGCTACTATTTCATAGATAGGAAAACCAAATCACAGAGCTGGTAAGTAATGGAGTTGGGGAACCCAAATCCAGTTCTGCCTGAACCTAATAGTCCTAGCCATTTTGCATTCTCCAAGGCCATCCCTCTCTCACCCCAGTCTCCACTTCTTCACTTACCCCTTCATCTCTCTGTGAGGGGCTCATCCGAGGAACTGGTCTTTTGGGGAAGTCTTCGTATCTCCTGACTCAAAGGCCTGAGTGCTAAATCCTGGTGGAAATTAGAGTTTACAGTGAGGCTAGGCAACTGAGCAGCTTTCCAAGTTCTTGAACCTAGGCTCCAAGAAGACAAAGCCAGGAAAATGAACCAATTATCTGCAAAGGCCAGTGAACTTCCCCAGTTCTGACGGCAAGGGCTGGGCTGCAGTGATTGAAAAGCGATCCTCCTGAGACATAGTGGCTCACTCCTGGAATCCTAACACTAAAGGGAATGAGATAGGGGATTGGTGCAAGTTTGAGGCTAACTTTGGCTACAGAATGAGACCTTAGAGAGAAAAAGAACCAGGTGTGCTTGCCCACACCTGTAATCCCAATACTTAGGAGATCGAGGCAAAAGAATTAGGAATTTAAGGTCATCCTGGGTTTCGAAGCAAGTCTTAGGCCAGGTTGGGCTACAAGAACTTGTCTCCAAAACAAAAACAAACAAACACACACTATAAACTGGGGAGACGGCTCAGGGGTAAAAGCACTTGGATGGAAGCCCCACACCTGAATTCTAAACCCACTGAGAAAGGGGCAGGGCAGTGAGAGCATCTCTAAGTCATGTGCACCTCGATGGAGATGGGTGAGCAGTAGACTTGAGGGCCTCTGGAAGCTGGGCGGCAAGTCGAGGATGACACCCCGAGGCTGTCCTCAGAACAAAAGAGGAAAATCAGGCTGCTAAAATGGCTCAGCAAGCTGGGCAGTAACAGTGCACACCTTTAATCCTAGCACCGGGGAGGCAAAGGAAGGCAGGATTTCTGTGAGTTCAAGGCAAGCCTGGTCTACAGGGAGAGTGATGTGGAAGATCACTTTGACTAGGCAAAGGTGTGCTGCATTTGTTTATGCTGCATTTGTTTAACTATGTAAAGATGTGTTGCTGTTTCACCTTGCCTGCCTAAGGCACCTGATTGGTTTAATAAAAAGCTGAACAGCCAATAGCTAGGCAGGAGAGGGATAGGCAGGGCTGGCAGGCAGAGAGAGTAAGTAAGAGGAGAAATTTAGGCTTGGAGAAGAGGAATATCCCCAGGGCCAGAATCCAGGCAGACAACAGCCAGCCAGACACAGAGGAAACAGAAAAGTAAGACATACAGAATGAAAGAAAGGTAAAAGGCTTCAAGGCAAAATGTAGATGAAGAGAGACAGGTTAATATAAGTTATAAGAACTGACAAGAGCCGGGCAGTAGTGGCACACACCTTTAATCCCAGTACTCGAGAGGCAGAGCCAGGAGGAACTCTGAGTTCCAGGCCAGCCTGGGCTACCAAGTGAGTTCCAGGAAAGGCTACACAGAGAAACCCTGTCTCAGAAAAACAAAACAAAAAGAACTGACAAGAAACAAGCATGCCCCAACATCCACCCCATCTATGATCTGCTGGAACACATGAAGGGACCTGACCTACATACAGACCCAAACTACAGGATTTCCACAATACAGGACAACAACAGGATATCCAGGAGATGCTCTATGATAGTGTAGTAGAAACCAGAGGCCTCGAACCAGACCAATGACTCTTAGCAACAGACACTTGCAAGATTCACGGACAAAGGGGGTTCACTGCGTGACTCACTGTGTTACACTGCAGCCTCCATGATGAGATTTTTTTTACCCCCCCCCTTTTCTCTTAAATTTTGTTTTATTTGGGGAGGGTGCAGGGGTGGAGGACAGATGCGAAGGGATGGGGACATGAATGGATCAAGTACATGATGTGCCAGGTGGTGGTGATGCATGCCTTTAATCCCAGCACTCGGGAGGCAGAGCCAGGCGGATCTCTGTGAGTTCAAGGCCAGCCTGGTCTACTGAGCGAGATCCAGGACAGACACCAAAACTACACAGAGAAACCCTGTCTCGAAAAAACAGCCCCAAGGCAAGAAAAAACACATAAAATAAATAAAAAGTAAAAACAAGCATAAGATGTATAATTCAGCTAGTATTTGGCTTAAAAGGGCTTATTGGGAAATGTTATCTTTTTTACTATTTTCTACAGAGAAAATATTTTCCAGTTTCAAATAACTCTGGACTTTGGAATTACAACCTGTCTTTATATTAAAACAAAAATTTAAGTGGAAAATGCTGAGGGACCACTGAACTTGGTGTTGTATTTATATATCTATATCTGTATAAAATAATGATTATAAATGCTTGTTTAAAAAGGTGAAGTATGGGGTTGGGGATTTAACTCAGTGGTAGAGTGCTTGCCTAGCAAGCACAAGGCCCTGGGTTCGATCCTCAGCTTGGGTGGGTGAAGTGCAATTTGGGATTTAACAAGAAGTTGTAGATTTTCAACACTGTACACAAACTCCTTTGTTACAAATAAACATTTACTCTTCAAAGAAAAACAACAACAAACAAAAACAAGCATAAGGCTGAACATTCATAATTAATATTAAATTTCGTGTCATGATTTGGGGGCTGGCAGTCAAAGAAAGTGTGCTACAATCTAGAACTACAGAGAAACCTTTTCTCAAAAAACCAAGAGAGAAAGAGCGAGAAAACCAACTCTTAAAAGCTGTCCTCTGACCTCCAGGGCCCACATCCATGTATGCACACGCACATACCATAACCTTTTTTTAAAGCAAATTTTAAAATAATGTTCTTTGCTCCCCCCCCCCTTTGGTTTTGGTTAAGACTGTGCTTCTTGGGCTGGAGAGGTGCTCAGAGGTTAAGAGCACTGGCTGTTCTTCCAGAGGTCCTGAGTTCAATTCCCAGCAACCACATGGTGGCTCACAACCATCTGTAATGAGATCTGGTGCCCTCTTCTGGCCTGCAGGCATACATGCAAGACAGAATACTGTATATATAATAAATAAGTAAATCTTAAAAAAAAAAAAAAAGAGAGAGAGAGAGACTGTGCTTCTCTGTGTAGTTCTGGATGTCCTGGAATTCACACTGTAGACCGGGCTGGCCTGGAACTCACAGAGATCCTTCCTGCCTCTGCCTCCCTAAGTTCTGGGATTAAAGACATGCACCAGCTGCTCCTTCAAATTCATTCCAAGAGGAATAATTATACTGGAAGGCTAAGAAATAATATATTTCAAGGTACAGTACTAAAGCAATTATGGATTATTACTAAAGCTATTATACTCTGTTATGACATTTTCATAGGAATAGCTAGGGCCATGTTTAGACCACCACTATTAAGTAACACCCACTGTGGTCTCTGATGCTTCTACCAGCTTCCTAGACACAAATTATACAATAAGGAATTGTAAGGCAGGCAGTGGTGGTGCACATCTTTAATTCCAGCATTTGGGAGGCAGAAGCAGGCGGATAGATCTCTGAGTTAAAGGCCAGCCCGGGAGCTAGAAGTTGTGTCGTTGATAAATTCGAGGGGATGAGAGCTCCAGTCACAATGACTGAGATGGTTTGCAACGACCGTCTAGGAAAGAAAGTCCGAGTCACGTGAAGAAACTGATAGCGGCTCAAACTGGCACCCACTGGAATAAGATCGTTCTTTAAAAGTGGTATATGATTTTTAAGGACCACGTGTCCCCGGGAGATTATGAAATCCATGATAGGATGAACCTGGAGCTTTATTACCAATAGACAGGAATTCCTTCTCCTTGTCTACCCTGCCTTCCTCTCCCACCCTCCTTTGACACTGGTGTAGATGCCCATTTTTAATGATTCACATAAATAAAAACTTCAATGCAGCCGGGCGGTGGTGACGCACACCTGTAATCCCAGCACTCGGGAGGCAGAGGCAGGTGGATCTCAGTGAGTTCGAGGTCTACAGAGCGAGATCCAGGACAGGCTCCAAAAAAAGCTACAGAGAAACCCTGTCTTGAAAAACAAAAACAAAACAAAAAAACTTCAATGCTGGAAAAAAAAAAAAAAAAGGCCAGCCTGGACTACAGAGTGAGTTCCAGGACAACCAGGAGTACACAGAGAAACCTGTCTTGAAAAACGAAAGAAAGAAAGAAAGAAAGAAAGAAAGAAAGAAAGAAAGAAAGAAAGAAAGAAAGAAGGGAGGGAGGGAGGGAGGGAGGGAGGGAGGGAGGGAGGGAGGAAGGAAGGAATTCTAGTCCTCACCAGGCGTTTTGCTACTCACCTTTTGTTTGTTTGTTTGTTTGTTTTTCAAGACAGCGTTTCTGTGTAGCTTTGCGCCTTTCCTGGAACTCACTTGGTAGCCCAGGTTGGCCTGGAACTCACAGAGATCCGCCTGGCTCTGCCTCCTGAGTGCCACCACCGACCGGCTGGTGCTCACCTTTAATCCTAACACTAAGGAGGATCTCTGTGAGTTCCAGGCCAGCCTGGTCTACATACTGAGTTCCAAGACAGACAGGACTCTGCACACAGAGTCTCAAAATAAAATAACAACAAAAAGGAGATTCCAGCGGGGTGGTGGTGGCGCACACCTTTAATCCCAGCACTCCGGAAGTAGAGCCAGGTGGATCTCCCTGAGTTCCAGGCCAGCCTGGACTACCAAGTGAGTTCCAGGAAAAGGCGCAAAGCTACACAGAGAAACCCTATCTCAAAAAACAAAACAAAATAAAACCAGTCCTCAAATCCAGAAAGGGAAAAACTGGAACGTCTGTTTTCCGTTGGAAAACCATCACTAACCACAAAACCTAGATTTGGCTCTTGGGCACCATTCTACTGTCAGGGCTCTTGTTTTGGGGGAGTCCAGATTTACAGCATCTGTTACAAACTCTAAAGCCCAAGTGCATCATTTCAAAGCTTCTTTATTTTATTCATCGAGGCTTCCTGTAGAGAAACACAGTTGCTACAATGTTGCCATGACAACTCCAAATCAACTAAGCCTCAGGAGGAAGGGGGGAAATCCAGGCTCAGGGTTCTGAAGGAGAAAAGACAATGGAGGAGGAATCCATCTACAATGTTTCTGCCTTAGGACTCTTGACATCCCGCCAGAGAACCGGAAAAACAAAGAACTGAGCAGACAGATGCTTCCAGAAAGAAACAGCTGCACAGTACAAAGCAATAAAATAATCTCAACAAGAAAGGGCAAGATTTTTGTAAATTCTCTGCCTGAAAGACCCTCCAAAACCTTTCTAATGCAAAGAAAATCTTAGGTTAGCGGATAAGAAACCTTGGAAAGCCCGCGTGGAAAGAAAATGGTAACAACAATAACAAAAAGGAACAGAAAGTGAAACTGCCCGTCCAAAGTAATGCTGCTAAGGGAGCTTGGGGACCACCTAGGTCTCCATCCTCAAATGCCAGGAGGAAGAGTCCCTCCGAAGCTTGTAGCATGGTCTGCAGGAGGAGGCAATGAAGAGAAGGCAAGACAGTACAGCCCACAGCTGTCAGACAGAGCAACTTCTGAGGCCACTCAGCAACGGCGTCAGGCTACTTACTCAAATCTTGGTTGTACATCCGGAAGCGTTTCCTGAGCATTAAGAAAATGTGACACGGAAATCAGCATCGGATGTTGTGGTTTGCAAGCTCAAAAGGAGGGCCCAGCAAACGCCCTCGCCAAGCACGGACGCAAAGGCAGAAAAGAAAGATCAAGTTCCAAAGACTTCAGACGTCCGGACCTTGCCTGAGAACGAGGCGTCTCCCTCTGCAGGCCCACCAACTAGTAGTAGGCGCTTGGGGAGCTGGGCACCCGCCAGGCGCGAGCCCCGAAGCCCGCGCGGTGACCCTGCCGGCCCAGCCCCGCTCGCCCCGCGCCCCAGCTGCTCTGCAGAGGAGACAGGAAAGGACGCGGGGGACCTCCCCAAGCCTGCGGCTGGCAGCTGCAGCCCGCGGCAGGACACCGCGGGAGGGTGGGACGCGTGCACTCCGGGGCGGGGAGCGAGCTCGGCCCACAAAGCAGGGCAGGAGATAAAGAGCCAGGCACGGCCCCCTCCCCCAAAACAAAGGCTTCGTGGCCAGGCGTTGCCTGGCCTGAGAAGATGAAGCCAAACCCAAGCTGCCCCGCCTCGCCGCTCCACCTCGTCTCCAGATTCCAGCTGCCTCCTACGCACTCACCGACCCAGGCCGCTTTAGTCGCCAATTTCCCCCTGCAGCGTTCTCCCTCTTTGGATCTAGGTCTCTCCATAGACAGCTGCTCATGCGCAATCGCAGCCTGCGGCCATATTGGTGAGGGGCGGAAGTGTTTCCTCGGCCCGCCCAGACTACTGATGGCCCCAGAACCGCCCCGTTTCCGTTCGCTGCAAACTTTGATGCGGGTTAAATTAGACGTGGTTTGTGAGTTTTTACAGGCCCCTAAGAGAAACAGTATCCTTGGGGACGTCTCTAGCGTTTTAGCTGTTTTCAGCAAGAACCAGGAAAAAAAAAAAAAAAAAAAAACCGACTAAATTGTACTTCCAGCTCGGGGCTAGGCGGAGCCTTTTTAATTCCACTAAGAGGAAGTAGGGGAGAAACGGCGTTCTCCGGCGCCATCTTTAACAAGGGCAATTTGGGACGCCATCTTGGACCAGGGCATCATTTTGAGGGGTTCCAAGTGAACATTGGGACATTTCTGGGCATACGTAGATCTGGGTATAGTCCTTTGAACTAGCGTCAGCAATCCCCAAAGACTTAATAGCTTCCAATTTTTCTGAGGCTCATGTGACAATTTTGATTACCATTTTTCTCACTCTGGGTGTATACCTATAATGGTTTTGGAATAGTCAAGTATAATAGCTAGAATTCAGATTCTGAAACCATTCAGACCCCGATCTTAAATCCACAACTGACACTTTTTTAAAAAACTAGGATCTTTATGTAGTTCTGTACTGTCCTGTATTGACCAGGCTGCCCCTTATGTTATTTAGATCCCCTAGCCTCTGCCTCCTGAGTGCTTAGGATTAAAGGTATGTGCCACCGGAAACTGCGACTTCTTAACTCTGAGATCTTTGATAAGCATTTTTACTTAATTACAGCTAAATATCCTCATCTGTAAAATGGAAATGCTAATACCAGCTTCACTAAATTAAGTGGATTAAATAAATTCAAGGGCAAAGTTTTTATGCGCACAAATATAGCCCAATTCCTGGCATGAGATGAACATTATGTAAATACAGGTTTCTCTTCCCCATTTCTTGACCACCACGAACTTAGTTCTACTTTCTAACCGCAGGTTTCCATGACAACTGAGGAAGAATATCTAAACAAGATATATACATTTCGGCAACATTCAAATGTGATATCTTTCCCCCAGGCTTTAATAAGCGCAAGTCCATACACTGTTTAAGTGTAAAAAATCCAACTTTTATTATCAAACAGCCACCATCACTGAATGGGGCCTGTAGCCCTTGCCTGTGCAAGGAAGCAGGGCCAGGGCCAGAGTGATGACCAGACATTCCCTTTTCCTGAAATGGGAGGAGGTTGTTGTAATGGGAAAAAGAAAGGCCAGAGAGATCTGTACAGGACCTCTTCTGCAAAATAATTGAAGGCAGAGGATGTCATTCATTTCCTTCAGTGAACAGTGAGGACTTTAAAGAACTTCCTGGACATGTTTCTTCTAATCTAGAGCTAAAAGAGTCAGGAGATAGCCAAGGATCTGGGAACAAAACACAGGTGAACAATTTTGTATCTGACCCTGTATTCTCCACATCTACCCTAGGCTTCTATGAAGAGAAGTACACAGCCTCAGAAGGGGGCAGGAGTTTGGCTGGAATTCCCCCTCTGTATTTAAATTTAAGGAAAAAAGAGTTTCTATCTATTCTATGTATTGGTTAATAATCACAACTTCATGGGAACAAGACCTTCCCATATTTCTTAAGACTCTAAGAGACAAATGCTTTGTGTCTAACACAAACTCAAGTAAACCCACCAAGGCTTTTAGCCCCGTGGTCAAAACAAGTAGCCGGAGGACCCAAGCCTATGGCACTTCAGCTGCTGAGGGTGCAATGACAGCTAGGCAGGGGCTGCATTGATTCATAATTTTCTAGGCTTCTTGTCCAGTCCTAATCACAGCCCTTCTTTCCCACGGTTAGTCTGTGTTTCAAATGCGTATGTCTGACGCTGAGGGGACATAAGAGGGACAGGGGGGTGAAGCTCTCTAGGGGGCAGACTAAGCCGACTTCTGGGCTCAGACCCTTCTCTGTCTTCAGGTGGGAGTTCCAGACAGCTAAAGGGCCGGGAAGAATGGGCAGGGATTATGCTACAGGGAGAAGTTCTGGAGTTGAAGCTGTAATCCCCACCCCCAGTACAAGTCTGGGTGCGCCGAACTCCCTGAGCCTCAGTCCTCTGGCGTTCCCGGGCCAGGGCCACAGCAGCATCAAAGGAAAGACTACCCCCATTCCTCCAAGAAGCACGAGACCCCCAAGCCCTTTCTCCAGGAGTCCCATCAAGCCTACCAGGTCTCGGACATGGGCTTGCGGGTGATACGTGGATCTTACTACACATTGTACTGGGCATCTTGGCAAACTGTGGCTTGGGGGGCACTACAGGAACAGAGCGGACCTGTTGGACCTGAACTAGGCTGGAAGCCAGACGCATGCCCACACCACCAGTTGAAATGCAGGGACAAGAGTACAGGTCACATCCCTCAGGACTGAGCTGTCCCTCAGCCTCCATCCCCTCTGGCTCAGATGGCTGTGGAGGGCCTTGTTCCACCCTAGAAGACTGTTCACTGACTTCTTCTGAACTGTCAGCCTCCAGGAACTCTATACCTGGCCCTTCAGAGAGGGCCCCCTCTTCTAAGTGATCACTAACAGCTCTCCTGCCTTCAGTTTCTACATCTATACTTTTTTGTTCCTTGCTGACCTCCCCTTCCTCCCTATCAGCATCTCCTTCTGGACTTCCACTATCTTCAGCATGTCCTTGATCTTCTCTTGACTTGTGGTCACTATTCCCTCTCAGTCCTTCGATCTCATCCTCTTTGTCTCTCTCAGTCTGTTTGTGTTCAACTTCCCAGCCCTCCCCAGGAAGCAGGTACTCCTGGACTGAAAGCTCCGGATCCATTCCAGAGTCTACTGGGATGTCCTCTCCTTTCTCTGCTCCTCCTTTTCTCCCAATCTCTCCTTCCTTCTTGTCTTTATCCTCTTCTCTTGTTTTCTCCATATCCTCAGTCCCTAGACTTGAAAGTTCTTGACCTTTGGGATTTTCTTCCTTGGTCTCTATCTCTTCACTACTCCCTTCTTCAAAACTACCCATCACCATTTGGCTTCTTTGAGCCTCCCCTCCTTCCTCGTCAGCTTCTCCAGCTTCCATCTCAGTCTCTGGAATTGCCTCAGCATCTTCCCTGTTATCTGATGTGCTTCCAGGCTCAGCCTCCTTGTCCTCTTCAGCTTCCCAGCATGCCTGTTTCTCTTCAGCCTGGTTTGGAGGTTGTTTCTCACACCTTGTTGCCTCTTCCTCCAGACTCCCTACACCCTCCCAGTTCATGGGTCTAGGCCCCAGCAGGGGACTCAAGTCATCATAGGCACTCAAGAAGACTTCTTCCCCATTTTCTTCTTCAGGTGTGGGGCCAGCAGAATCAGGGGAACAGCAGCTAGGAGCCAAGACGTACTGTGCATCATCCAGAGACAGATCATCCAGGGGCGGCTCCACAGAGAACTCTTCCACCTGTAGGTATAGCATTGTGGCTAAGAACCAGGTAGCCCTATCCACTCTCTAGGCTACACACTACCCGAATACCCAGCATGGCTCCTCCTTACCTGAGGCCCAACTCCCAGGAGCTCCTCCAGGTAGCCCATCCCAGGGTCGTCCTCCCCAAGGGAGAAAGCTGCTGCTCCTGCGGCTCCTGCGGCTCCTGTCTTGGCCACCTCCCTATCCTCCACCCCCAACCCCTCAGGCTCTGAGCTGCTCAAGTCCTCTAGGAAGGAGAAGGAATCCTGCACCTCCTGGGACAAGGAGTCCTCCAGGGCAGGAATCATATCTTCTGGGCTTGAGTCAGCCAGGGGACCTGGGACTGATCTTGGCTCCGACTTCTCATCTGTTGAAGGAAAGGTAGTTCCAGAAATCTCAAAGTCAAGGTCAGGCCCAACCTTTTCTGATATGGGTGTTTCTCACACTGATATGCTAGGAGCCCAACACTCCTTTATATAGTAGATAGTCATTCTGGTCTGAGACAATGAGCCGTGTAGACTGACTACTTAAAGCTCTCTTCACTAGTTTTCACTCAAGTGCCAAGCACTATGGGTTGTTTGTGTATTTGTTTTTTGGGTTTTGTTTTTGTTTTTCTTCAAGACAGGGTTTCTCAGCTGGGTGGTGGTGGCGCACACCTGTAATCCCAGCACTCGGGAAGCAGAGCCAGGTGGCTCTCTGTGAGTTCGAGGCCAGCCTGGCTACAGAGCTAGTCCAGGACAGGCTCCAAAGCTACAGAGAAACCCTGTCTTGAAAAACAAAAAACAACAACAAAAAGACAGGGTTTCTCTGTGTTGTTTTGGTGCCTATCCTGGATCTCATTCTATAGACAAGGCAGGCTGGTCTCGAACTCACAGAGATCTGCCAGGCTGTGCCTCCCGAGTGCTAGGATTAAAGGTGTATGCCACCACCTCCTGGCTGTTTGTTTTTGAGGCAAGGTGTCACTACATAGCACTACTTGGCCTGGAACTGACTGGGAACACCAGGCTGGCCTCAACTCATAGAGATCAAGCTATCTCTGCCTCCTAAATGTTGGGATGTTGGGATTAAAGGTATAGACCACCATGACCAGCTCTAAGGATAGTGTTTTATATATATATGTGTGTGTGTGTGTGTTGTGTGTGTACACATATTGATTTTTCGAGGCAGGGTTTCTCTGTGTAGCTTTGTGCCTTTCCTGGAACTCACTTTGTAGACCAGGCTGGCCTCGAACTCACAGAGATCCGCCTGGCTCTGCCTCCCGAGTACTGGGATTAAAGGCGTGTGCCACCACCGCCCGGCATGTTTTATATTTTTATAATGAAATTTTATATTTTCCCTACAGAATAAAATGTTATGTAGAGGGGCTGGATAGATGATTTGGTTTATAAAGTGATTGTATGTAAATATGAGGACCTGAGTTTGATCCCCAGAATTCCTGTGAAATAACTCTGGGAAAGTTGGTGTGCTCTTTGTAATCCCAATGCTGGAAAAGGGGGACAGGTGGGTCCATGGAGCTAGTTGGCCAACCACCCTAGTCTACTTGACAAGTTCCAAGCCAGTGAAATACTCTGTCATAGAAAAGAAAAATGTGGACACCATCTAAGAACAACACCTAAGGTTGTCCTCTGGTTCCGACATTGATGCACACACGTGCACTGCAACTTCCCTACACACAAATACACTCCAAAAATAGAAGGAATATTATGGAGGATGTTGTACCACATCCTTTATTGAGACAGGTCTCCTGTATCCCAGGCTGATCTCAAACTGTGGAGCTGGGGATGACCACAACTTCCATTCTTCCTATCTCCCAAGTGTTGGATTACAGACATAAACCTCCATACCAGGTTTATGTGGTGCTGGGGATCAAATCCAGGACGTGGTGTGTGCCAGGCAAGCACTGTACCAACTGAGCTGCATCCCCAGCTCTTTATCCTCATTTTGTATTAACAAAACTGAAGCTCAAAGCAGTTTGTCCAAGGTCTCACAGCTAATAAGTGGTACAGACAAAATCTGAAATCTGTCTTACTTAACTGTCCTATTTACCTCTATCCTATACAACCCTCAGGATTTCTGATCAGTGACACTTTGGGAATAGGAATCTGAGCATGAATCAGATCCTAGCTCTTCCTACCTAAATCAGCAGTTTAAGATAGTTTTCACATTCTACTGTTGTAAGAATAACAATACTTGCTGGGCGGTGGTGGCACATGCCTTTAATCCCAGCACTCAGGAGGCAGAACCAGGCAGATCTCTGTGAGTTCGAGGCCAGCCTGGTCTACAGAGTGAGTTCCAGGAAAAGCACAAAGCTACACAGAGAAACCCTGTCTCGAAAAACAAAAACAAACAAACAAACGAAAAGAATAACAATACTTATATCTTCATTTTATGAGAAAATGAAATGTGCTAATACCTTCGAAGTGCCTAATACAGTCCTCAGCACATATTGGCAAGTGTTATTTAGGTCTTAGTGTTAATGTTGTAATTAGTGACCCTTTTGTTTGTTTTCTCGAGACAGAGTTTCTCTGTGTAGCCTTGGCTGTACTGTAACTGTAGACCAAACTGGCCTCAAACTCTGAGATCCTCCTTCCTCTGCCACCCTGGAATTAAAGGTGTGTGCCTCGACCACCCAGTGACTGAGTCCAAGTCACTAACTTTTGTACTTACCCATACTTGTATGTATTTATTAGGTCCCTTCTGTGTCTGGCACAGACCCCTATTCTTGGGGTAGGTCAGTGATTTGAAGCCTGGCAGAGATCGCGTGTTTATCTCATATAACCTAATAATATTACTGGATTCCTAAACCCTAAGTCTATCTCCAAGGTTTATGTCTGTAATCCAACACTTGGGAGATGGGCAGGCAACATAAGATGGTGTTCAAAGCCTAAAGGCTGAAGCCTCTGACCTTCCAAGGCTACATCCTCAGCACCAGAACGTCAACCTAAAGTTCTAGATCCCTTTCCAGCCCTCGGCAATCTCCAAATTCTCACCTGGGGGGCCAGGTCCTGGGCCTGGACCTGAGGCAGGGCTTGGCCTGGGCTGTAGGGCGGGGCACTCCAGGCCTCGGGTCAGCCTGGCCAAGGAGACATTAGAGATGATGTTTGGAGGTACACTGAGGATAGAGGTTATGTGTAGGGGGAGGTTGACGTTGTAGGGGTCTGAGATGTGGACACCGGCACAACGCTCTGCACGGCTGCTACCCGAGGCCCGAATAGCCGGCCGCCCAGCTCGTGGAGTTCCTGGCTCAGAATTCGCACTGCCCGGGGTGTCGGCCTCGGGCTCCTGTTCACCCTCTGCTGCATCCATAGAATTATTCTCCAAGCTCTCAGACATCAGTGAGCTTGGCTGAGGACTGCTGGGCCCCACCAGCCCCTCGGGCTCTGTGGAAGGGAGACAGGGTCACTTAGTTAGTAGCCTCAGCTCCAAAGAGTCCTGACAGCTCAAATAAGACCTCAGCAGCTCTGTTCTCTTTATTCTAGAGGTAGGATGATTGGGAGGTACCAGACCCAGCTTCCTTTGCACCCTACTGCAAATTATCCACCCAGTCAGCAGGTCAAAGATCATACACATACCTGATGGATCCTCTTCCCTGTCTGTAGATACGGTCACTAGCAACCGTGTGTGTGTGTGTGTGTGTGTGTGTGTGTGTGTGTGTGTGTGTGTGTGTTTATATGATGGGGAAATGTCTTTCTGTGTACTGTGAATATGTGTGGCTCTGATTGGTTGATAAATAAAGCTGTTTGGCCTATGGCAAGGCAGCTTAGAGGCAGGCGGGAAATTAAAACAGAGAGAAGAGAAAGGAGAAACAAGGATATGCTGCCAGCCACCGCCATGAGAAGCAAGAGGTAAAAGTACCGGTAAGCCAGGAGACACATGACAAAGTATAGATTTATAAAAATGGGTTAGTTTAAGATATAAGAACTAGATAACAAGAAGCCTGCCATGCCCATAGTTTAAAAATAATATAAGCCTGTGTGTGTTTATTTGGGTCCGAGCAGCTGTGGGGCCAGCAGGTGAGAGAGATTTGTCCTGACTGTAGGCCAGGTGGGACACAAAAAAACATTCAGCTACATTTACATCCTCCTACACACATACCCAGAGTCTCCAGGTACAAAAACTCATGAATATACCCACAGATGAGACAATAGGCTTATCTATTGGAAAATTTGGCATCTGTCTTCAAGACTGGTATATAATAGGTATTGATTGATTTTTTTTTTAAATTACTGGACATGGCCACATTTATAGACATACCAGCCTGCATCATTACTGTCATAGCACATACACATACACACATAGCCACTAACACCTGTACTTACCGTCGATGGCCCCAGCTGCAGCACTCAGTGAGTCCATGCTCTTAGCTGGCCGCAATGTCCCCTTGTTGGATTTTTCTTCTAAAAATATGAATGTACATAGCACCAAGACCTGGCACACCCTCAGCAGAGCCCCATTCCCTCATCATCCCAGACCTACCCCTGTCCTCAGCCCTCAGTGGAAGTTTACGTTTGGTCTCATGGCCAGAGCGACCCAGATTGAAGATAGATCGCCATTTCCTGACCTTCAAAGACCCCTTTCTCCTGCAGAGAATGGAGACACAATTAGGAGTGGAGTCTGGGTGGTCAGTGCAAGGGAAGACCCAGGAAGGAGGCCTTACTTGTGTTCTGCAATCTCAATGATAGTGTGGTAGGGCCGGATCTGTGGAGGTCCATCGCCAGCCTGCAAGATGCTAGGCAAGTGGTAGGGAAGAGACCTGGGCATGAGGTCCTCAGAGCTGCCCGATGCCCGGGCCCCTGGAAGTGATTTCCATCCACTCTCCAAATCTGCACCAGGTAGGAAAACAAGAAGAACGGGCTAGCCAATAACAGAGCCAGGAAAGGAACCTCTAGTCTCCAGTCCAAACGCCCTCACCAGCTACCAGGCTAAGGATATATGCAGAGGCTCTTGGAGATAGATAGACCCTCTCTGTCCATTTCAGAAGGGGTATTCTCAAGTACGAAGAAGGCCAGGAGATCCAAAGACATTAGCTTTGGCATCCAAGGTGGTGCTGCAGAAGCTAATCCGTATGCTAGGTTGCCAACAGAAGAGGCCTGCTCAAATCCTAGTGGTACTAATCTTTCTCCAGTGTTCTCTGCATGTGATCATCACATACCTCCCTCTGTGAGAGACACAGTCTTCTACCAATAAGATGAGGAAACGGAATTAAGTGACTTTTAAGGTTCTCTACAGTCAATCATAGTCAAAACCATAAAACAGCTAAAACTCTTCCTAGCAGGGAGTGGTGATAGGTAATGGGCAGAAAGGACACCGACCAGAGAGGGAAGCACCGCCAAAGAGCTGGTCCACGTGGGTGAGGATGAACTCCACAACGATGGACTGCACACGCACCTCCATGAACGCTGCTGTCCCGTTGAAGCCTGAGGCCTCTATGTCCTTAGACCTGTAAAGATGTGGCGTTAGTCCCTTGCACGTCTCAAAACACTTTCTTATCTAAAGTCTTCCTGAACACACACACACACACACACACACACATACACACACACACACACACACACACACACACACACACACACACACACGAGAAATGACAGACAAGGTCTTATTATGTAGCTGTGGTTGTAGTTGCCTAGGACTCTCTGTGTACACCAGGCTGGCCTTGAACCCACAAAGATCCACCTGCCTCTTCCTCCTGAGTGCTAGTGTTAAAGTCATGTTACAAAATGCTCAGCCTCTGAAATACACTATACTCTCTGTTCCTTGTCCTTACCTCCATTTCGACCTTTTAAGCCACAGGTACGATTCAAGTTCAAACACCACGTCCCCCAGGAAAGCCATGGTAGACATCCTCAAACAATCTCTCCTCTCCTTTCATACTTTTTGCACAGCAGCACAAGAGGAAGGCTATGAGAACTATTATAATTAATAATGCTTTGTGCCATAGTGAGTGATATACAGGCCAGTTCTTGAATAGTTTGCTCAGGAAATGTTTGGCAAAGACCAACATTCTAGTCCCCAAACCCCACAGCACAGTGTGAAGAACAAAGGCCTTGCTCTTAAGAACTTCACTTGGTCTCAGTAGATTCTATACCTGGCTACTGCTGAACCTTTCTGCCTTCCTGTATTAACAAGACTCGCCCAACCCCACCCTTTCTTCCTGTATTAACAAGACTCGCCCACCCCCACCCTCTCCAGTGTACCCACACAACCACATCCACTTGGGTATATCTTGCTACACCAAAGTAAGTCTCCCAGCATCTGCACACTGCTCATACACACACCCACCTCAGCAGGTTGGGGGCCCACACAATCGCCAGATTTCGGGCATGCATGTTGGTTTGGGCACTAAATGAGGCCATGTGGACCAAGTGTCTCATAAGGAACTCCAGCGTCCTGCAGAAACAAGAAAGGGATCCCGAAAAAAGAAAACCTGAAGCAGGGGTAGGCTGGGACCTGAAAACCGGGAGAGACAAGCAAGGCTTGGGCTGTAGGTGGGGAGGGGTGGGGTGGGTGGTGTCTCTGGAGTACAGAAGGTAGAACCCGACACACCTGTAGTTTGGGGCAGGGAGTTCTTGAAGCACATCTAGGATCTTGATCAAGCGTTCTGGCTCTAGCTGCACTGCCACTGCCTCCTGATTGGGGACAAGGGTATAAGAAGGAGCCGTTGACTCAGAGACAACCGTCTTGCTTCTCAGAGGTCCAAATTAAACGTTCAGAAATGATCTATTGCTATGTATTCCACAATGGCCCCACCGAGATCTTCAAGGCACCATAAAATAGTGAAAATACCTCAGGCTGAGGATGGTAGCACGTGACTATGATCCCAGCACTCTAGAAACAGAGGCTAGAGGTATAGACCAAGAGCTTGGATGTAGCCCAGTGGTAGAGTGCTCGGCTAGCATGCACAAGGCCATTGTTTCAATCCACAGATCCACCTAAAGCTTAGGACTTTTGGGCCCACAAATGACTGCTGAATCTTATTTATATTTAATAGTCTGTCTTGTGACCTTGAGCAACTCACTGCTATTCCCCTGCCTCAGGGTCCAAACTGGACTGTTGAAAGCTGTCTGGGAGGGTGATATGCCCAGGCTAGTCTGGATGAACTAAGCAGGCTGTGGTTGCTATTCAGAGTTTCAGTGTTGCTGCACTCAGTAAAACGCAAGCTCCTTTGCCAAGCAGATGGGGTTTTGCTATTGCCCAGTCTAGGCTCAAACTCTACGCTCCAGCAATCCTTCTGCCTCAACCTCCCAAGTAGCTAGATCTTTAAAAGTGTTACTCAAATCAGGACACCATTTTTTGTTGTTGTTGTTGTTTGGTTTTTGTGGGGGTTTTTTGGTGGTTTTTTGTTTGTTTGTTTGTTTGTTTTGTTTTTGTTTTGAGACAGGGTTTCTCTGTGTAGTTTTGGTGCCTGTCCTGGATCTCGCTCTGTAGCCCAGGCTGGCCTCCATCCAACTCCTGGCTCTGCCTCCCGAGTGCTGGGATTAAAGGCATGCATTACTACCACCCGGCCCAGGACACCATTTTTGTGTGTTTTCTCCTCCAATGCTGTTTAAGATACAGTGACAGTTGATGGAGGGACATTCCTGAAAATACTTTTGTTATGTAAACAGCATTTTCGTTCTCTTAAGTGTAGGGAAACTCTGGTCTAGGTGCTTTCCAAGGCCTCCCAGCTCCGACAACCTGCCCTTTACCTCCCAAGTCTTACCACTGTGCTTTGTGAGGTCTGTAGGCCTTAGGGAAATACAGCATAGGGAGAAAATGAAGACAACAGGGACGAGGGTTGACAGAGGTGGCAGGGGCTTGAAGAGATCTGAGAAGGAGGGGCCTTCTTCTCAGTAACACTTTACCGTCCCTCAGGATCCCTAGGATGGTGGCTGGCATATGATAACCCCGGGATGTCAAAATTGAAGTGGCGGCCTTGAACCTTGTCTTCCACCCTCCTGCCTCTCACTCAACTCACAGCAAATTTGTCATAAAGCCGATAAGTGAGGAGAGGATCTGGTAGTTCTCTGAAATAGGCCTTGCACAAGGAGGAGACGCAGTGAATGTCCTGGAGGTAAACGTCCCGCCGAAGGTCGGGCTTCCGCTCCGCCTCGAATTCCTGCCTGGGGAGGTGCAGAGTGGTCAGGAGGGGTAAAGGTCAGACAGAGGTTATGGAGGGAGAAGTAGGATCTATAGAGGTCAGCTGCAGGCAGGGTCATGGTCCAACACATGTGAGACTCGGAAGGAGACTGTTAGAATGTACACATACACATGTATATACATTATATGTACATACATACATATATATTCACTGGCATATTTACATGTATTTCTATATATGTCAGGAAATATTAGGAGTTGCATATGTGGATATGTAGATGTGAATGTAAAGATGGGTGTAGAGGTAGGTGAGTGAATCTGTGTATGACCAACCAGAGATGCATGATTAGCAGCAAAGAGGTATGTAGGAATCAGGAGACATGAGCAACGGCCTTAAATGTATCTTTCCTTTTTCCCTTTTGTTTTTTTGAGAAAGAGTCCCATTATATAGTTCTGGGTGGCCTGGAACTCAATACATAGACCAGGTTGACTTCTGACTCACAGAGATCCATTGACCTCTGCCTTCTGAATGCTAGCATTCAAAGTGTATGCCACTGTGCCTAGCCTGGGTGTAATCTTTAAAAAAAAAAAAACAAAAAAAAAAACCATATTAAATATTCCTGCCCCCCCCCCCAAAAAAAAAGGGTTGGGGATTTAGCTCAGTGGTAGAGCGCTTGCCTAGCAAGCACAAGGCCCTGGGTTTGATTCTCAGCTCAAAACAAAAACAAAAACAAAAAAAACTTCCTGGTCTTGATTAGATTAGCCAGCAGCTGCTCAGATATGGCACCTAAAGTACCAACAACCAAAAGGAGAAAATAGATAAACTGATGACCAAATTTTCCTGAGACAGGAAGATTTCCATGAATTTGAGATTAGCCTATGCTATATAAGTCCTAGGCCAGTCTTAGTTACAGAGTAAGACTGAAGGAGAGAGACAGACAGACAGACAGACAGACAAGGGACTGGGGAGATGTCTCAATTGATAAAGTGCTTGCTGCATGAGCATAAGGATCTGAGTTTAGATCCCCGACACCCATATAAAAAGCCAGGCACAGCAGCAGAGGCCTGTAAGCTCAGCACTGGGAAACCCCAGGAGTTTGCTGGCTGGTCTGTCTAGCCTGATCTGAAAGCTTCAAGTTCAGCAAGATGCTCTGTCCCCAAAAACAATAACAGCAACAATGTAGGGGACTGGAAAGATGCTCAGCGGTTAAGAACGCTGGCTGCTCTTCCAAAGGACCACGGTTCCATTCCCAGCACCCATTTGGTGCCTCGCAGCCATTTGTAACTATAGTTCTGGGCCTCCTCTGGTCTCTGTGGGCACTAAGCACACACACGGTGCACAGGCAGACACAAGGGCAGAACACCCATACACATAAAATAAAAAATTTTAATAAAAATAAGTTAATTTGAAAAATAAGGTGATTCAGGAAAACAAGTATCATTGATCTCTGGCCTCCACACAAATGCACATACCCATACAAACACATACGTACATAGACCATACACAAAAGAAGAGAAAAAGGAACATTTATGTGTCAAAGGACACTATCAATAAAATGAACCCTGGGTTCAAAATTCCTGCTACCACAAAAGAAGAAAAGGAGGAGGAGAATACCCACAAACTACAGATGTGGAGCGGGAAACGCTGCTCATCACACATGTGATGGAAATCTAGTACTCAGCCGGGCTGTGATGGCTCACTTTAATCCCAGCACTTGGCAGGCAGAGGCAGGCAGATCTCTGTGAATTAGAGGCCAACCTGATCTACAGAGTAAGTTCCAGGACAGCTAGGGCTACACAGTGAAACCCTGTCTCAAATTAAAAAAATAAAAATAAAAACCTAATATTCGGAACATACCATCTTATTACAGTTCAAGAATTTAAAAAATGATTAAGCAGAAGCATAAGGTTTGAATAGGTGTTTCCCAAAAGAAGTGCTGAAAGTGCTCACCTCATCTGTAGCTGGGGAAATGCATGCATAGTCACAATGACTTATCAGTACACGCCCACTAGGATGACTACCTCAGAAAGATAGTAGCAAATGTTGGCAGGGCTGTGGAGAAATTGGAACCTCCATACATTGCTAGCAGGGATGTAAATGATACAGCTGTTATGGAAAACAGTTTAGTAGTTACTTTTAAAAGTTCGACATGAAGCCGGGCGCATGTCTTATAATCCCAGCACTCAGAGGCAGAGCCAGGCAGATCTCTGTGAGTTCGAGGCCAGCCTGGGCTACAGAGTGAGTTCCAGGAAAGGCACCAAAGCTATACAGAGAAACCCTGTCTCGAAAAGCCAAAAAAGAAAAAAAAAAAAAACAACTGAAAATGCATCCATAAAAACTTAAACATGTTTGTAGTAGAATTATTTATAATAACCAAAAGCAAAAGGTAGAAACAACCTGGATAGCCATCAACTGATAAATGGGTAAAAAAAAAATGTTATGTAGCCATGCTGGAAAATTGTATTCATCCATAGAAAGCAATAAAATACTAGTACATGCAACAGCATGCATGAACCTAGAAAGAACTCAGAGTGGAGAGCCAGATTCACAAAAAAAAAAAACATGTATCATTGGTTTATTTATATGAGATGTCCAGAACAGACAGATCCATACAGACAGAAAGTCAAGATAGGTGAAGGGGAAATGTAGAGATTTTTTTGAAGGATGGTGACATGTTCTGGAATTAATGATGATGTTTGCAGTGTTGTGAATATACTAAAAACTAACTGATGCAAACATTTTTAAGTGATGAATTTTATAGTATGCAAATCATGTGTATGTGTATGTATTAAAAGCAGACTGTACATGTGGGAATGCAGAGAGTATGTGTACTGGGGGAGTGAGCTTGGGGTGCCCACCTTCCCTGACCAGACTTTGGAGTCTCTCCTTGGAATAGTCTCTAACATCTGTGCTTCCTTCTCCCACTCTCCCTTACCCCTCCTCCAGCTTTCCCCAGCAGCTTTTGCCATGGCTCCCTGGCCCACAGAGCCTCTCCGCTTTGTCTCACTCACCGGAGCTTCTGGATGTTAGAGGAGACCCCTGAGAGGCGGTAGATCCCATCCACCACTCCATACTCTTGCACAAATTCTGCACAGCTTCTCAGCACCTGGGGCACTGGGGACACAGATAGGCAGAGAAAAGAAAATCTGAAAAGCTAGAGACTGTAAGGGGTCTGAGAAATGGCAGCATCATGGAAGAGGGTTCACGGAGATTAATTAAGGGCAAAGCTTATGAAATAAAAATCTCACTGGAAAGGTTCTTACAGGTGATCAGACTCAACTCACCTGTCTTGGTCTAATATTTGTATCCCGTGGTCCTGGAGTCTCAGCATAAACTCCTGAACTTTGAAGAGGAAATCACTGCTACTCAGTATTAACTCTCTCAATGCTATCTCTTTTTCAAAGATTAAAAAAACTTTTTAAATTATGTGTATGCGTTTGTTCAAGGTAATTTGTGTATAGCACTGGTGCCTGCAGAGGCCAGAGACATCAGATATCCCTGTAGCTGGAATTGTAGGGGCTTGTGAGGTGCCCAGCATGGGTTCTGGGAACTGAATTCAGATCCTCTATAAAAGCAGTAAGTGCTTTTAAGCACCAAGCCATCTCTTCAGCCCCATAACAGAAAGCTCTATAACAGGCTTTCTCTTTGTTCACCAACCAGCTCCCAAATTATGACACAGAGAATAATTAATTATGAATGCTTGGCCTTATCTTATGCTTGTCCCACTAGCTCAAAACTTAATTCAATCTGTTTCTCTTCATCTACATTTGGCCTCAGGGCTTTTTACCTTTCATTCTGTATGTCCTACACACTATCAAGCTGGCTGATGGCTGCCTACCTGGCTGGCCCTGGGCATCTCCCTCTTTTTCTCTCTCATTCTCTCCTCCTTCTCTCTCTCTCTCCTCTTCCTACTTATTCTTTCTGCCCACTAGCCCCACCTATCCCTCTACTGACTAGCTATTGGTTGTTCAGCTTTTTATTAGGCCAATCAGGTGCCTTAGGCAGGCAAGGTGAAACAGCAACACACCTTTACATTGTTGAATAAATGCAGTATAAACAAATGTAACATCTTTACATCATGAAACAAATCAAGCATAAACAAATATAGCACATCTTTACACAGTTAAACAAATGTAACATAAACAAATGTAACACATCTTTGCCTAGTTAACATAGTATTCCATAACACAGCTCTACCTCTATTTGTTCATTTGTTTGTTTTAAGACAGGGCCTCATGGATCTTGGCTGGCCTTCAACTTGCTAAATAGTTGAGGAAGACCTTGAATTTCTGATCCTCCTACCTCTACTGCTGTGGAATAATCCTTCTGTACACTGTGTGAATATATGCCACTATGACTGGCCAATAGCTGAACAGAATAAAGTTAGGAGAGAAAGCCAAACTGAGAATAATGGGATGAGAAAGGGTGAAGTCAGAGGAGATGCCAGCTAGCCACCTAGCAAGCAGGACATGTAAAAAATGAGGTAATAAGCCATGAGCCATGTGGCAAAGCATAAATAGAAATATGGGTTAATCTAAGTGTAAGAGTTAGCTAGTAACAAGCCTGAGCTATTGGCTAAGCATTTACAATTTATATTCAGCCTCTGAGTCCATTATTTGGGACTGGGTGGTTGAGACAGGAAAACTGCGATTTCCACTCTACTTCCTCAGTACTGGGATTACAAGTGTACAACATCACATTCAATTTGTTTGTTTTTGAGAGTCTCACCTAACCCAGGATGACTTTGAGTTTGCTGTGTAGTTGAAGGTGACTTTGTATTTTTAATCCTACTGCTTCTGCTTCCTAAATGCTGAGATTATAAGCATATGCCCCCATACTTGGTTTACATGGTACTGGGATCAAACCCAGGACCTGTGCATGCTAGGCAAACATTCTGCCAAACAAGCTACATCCTCAGTCCCTCTTTTTGTGATATATACCCAGTAGTATATCTTGTTTATTATTTAAGTTTTACACAGAAAATGATGGGCTAGGGTTGTAGAACAACAAACCATTTAGTACAATAACCTTACATTCTATTTTAACAGTTTATATATGTTTTACAGCTTATATATAAATCCAGATGACAAAAACCTTAAACATTAATTAGCTTAAAGATAAATAACTAAGCTTGGCATAGTGGTGCACACCTTTAATCCTAACACTTGGGAGGCAGAAGCAGGCAGATCTTTATGAGTTTGAGGTCAGCCTGATCTACAAATAAAGTTCCAGGACAGCCAAGGCTACAAAGAGAAACCCTGCCTCAAACAAAACAAAAACAGATAAATAATTAAGAAACACAAAAGAACTGGGTGATGGTGGCTCATTCCTTTAATCACAGCACTGGGGAGGCAGAGCCAGGCTGATCTCTATGAGTCTGAGGCCTACCTTGTCTACAAATTGAGATTCAGGACAGCCAGGACTGTTACACAGAAAAAGCTTGAATTTGTCTTGAATCACCACCACCCCCCAAAAAGAAGGAAACATAAAAGAAAACCACCTCAATTTAACTTTAACTATCACTATTCATATTGCAAGAAACAAGAAAATATTCAAAAATAAAATTATTAGGTAAATCACAACATAAAACGGAGAAGTAAGATATATAGTATCTCTTTGTTTGTTTATTTTTGTTTTTCAAGACAGAGTTTCTCTAATTAAAGGCATGTGTCACCAATGCCCGGCTAGGTAAATGGTATGTCATTAATAATCTTTGTGTGTGTGCGTGCATGTAGTTTTGGTGCCTGTCTTGGATCTCACTCTGTAGATCAAGCTGGCCTGAAACTCACAGAGATCCACCTGGCTCTGCTTCCAGAGTGCTGGGATTAAAGGCATGCGCCGCCGCTGCCGCCACCGCCACCACCACCACCACCACCACCCGGGTTCAAAATAATTTTTTTTTTTTTTTTTTTTTTTTGGTTTTTCAAGACAGGGTTTCTCTGTGTAGCTTTGCGCCTTTCCTGGAACTCGCTTTGGAGACCAGGCTGGCCTCGAACTCACAGAGATCCACCTTCCTCTGCCTCCTGAGTGCTGGGATTAAAGGCATGCGCCACCACTGCCTGGCATAATATTTTTTAAAAGTGCAAAAAATTGTATTATCTCTCCTGACCCTGGGCCACCACTGTGTTACTAGACTAATCTCCTTAAAGATAATATTGTGGTATTTCTCCACAATATTATCTTGATATAGTATTAGCTATGATAGTGTCTCAAAAACAAGTATTAAACCCTAGATAGAAAGCCGTGTAGCCTCGTGGTGGCCCATGCCTTTGATCACAGCATTCAGGAGGCAAAGGTAGGCAGATCTCCCTGAGTTCGAGGCCAGCCTGATCTACAGAGCTAGTTGTAGGACAGCCAAGGCTACACAAAGAAACCCTGCCTCGAAAGAAAAAAGCAAAGCAAACCAACCAAACAAACAAACAGACAAACAACCAACCAACCAACCAAACAAACAAACAAACAAAGCCACACAGCCAAAGGTAGCTGTGAGTGCAACCTAACTCAAACTATAAACTCTCCACATTTTAAATCCTAGGCTATATAAACACCCAGCCTACTCTACCCAAGTACCCATTGATGATCTTAAAGATACAGAATAAAATATGAGTTCCTCATCCTGGGATATACAACCTTCACAAACCAGGTCTTGACAAATTCTATGACTGAGCGAGCCCTTTGCTAGTCCATAAATAAGCCTGGGTACCATTCTTCATGGATGTGGCTTGGATATGCTTTTTCTCTCAATGGTTCATGAGCTGGAGGCCTGCTTTCCAGTGTAGTGATGTTGAGACAGGAAACAGTTAAGAAAGTGGGGCCTAGTGAATGATAATTAGGTCATGGGGCTCTCTCCTCGTGAATGAATTATTACTGTCTCTTGGATTTTGTTGGAGTTTGTTTGGCTTTTTTATTTTTATTTTTATTTATTTATTTTTGGTTTTTTGAGACAGGGTTTCTCTGTGTAGCTTTGCACCTCTCCTGGAACTCACTTGGTAGCCCAGGCTGGCCTTGAACTCACAGAGATCTGCCTGGCTCTGCCTCCCAAGTGCTGGGATTAAAGGCGTGTGCCACCACTGCCCGGCTTCTTTTTTTTAAAACTGTGTGTGTTCTCACTGTTTGAGACATGGTCTTTATTACTAGCTCAGGCTGGCCCTTAAGAAGCTCCTATACTTTTCAAGTACTGGGATTATAAATGTGTGCCACCAAGGCATACAATGCTGTACCTCTTTGGGGTGGAGTGGGTCTTGTTTGACTGGATCAGAGAGTGGATTATCATAAGCAATGCCACCCCATGCTCCTGGTCCCTTCTGTAGGCAGAGAGTTTTCTTTCCAACTCACCATATTGTGACATATCCAGGGGTCCCTTGCCAGGATGCCAACATATGTTCTCTGAAACCCTCAGCCACTATAGTCGTGAGCAACATCAACCTCTTCATAGCTTCTCCTTTTTGAGGTATTTTGTAGTACAAAACTGAATAAGGTACTTGTTTTATTCTCCTGTCTGGAAATACCTTCCCCTCCAATTGCTTGGTAAACTATTACTCAAAGTATCTCAAGCATCACCTCCTAGCTGGGCAAAGTAGCACATGCCCATAGTCCTAGCTCCTTGGGAGGCTGAGGCAGGATAATTACTTGAGCCCAGGAGTCAGGGCCAACGTACAACACAATGAGACCATCTTTTAAAAAAAAAGTAAACAAACAAAAAACTGAACAAACTAAACAAGGGCTGGAGAGGTGGCTCAGCAGTTAAGAGTGCTTGCAGGAAAGGACTGGAGTTCAGATCCCCGGAATCCATGTGAATTCATGTAAAGGGGTTGCAATTCTAGCCTCACAGGGTAGAGACAGGAGATGCCCCAGAGCAATCAGGCTGATGACACTAGCCATATGGGTGAACTGTGGGTTTGACTGAGAGACCCTGCCAAAAATAATGTGGTGGAGAGTGATGGAAAATGATTCCAAATATCAGCCTCAAATCACCACACACACACACACACACACACACACACACACACACACAAGCACGCACGCACGCACGCACGCACAAGAATAAGACAAAAGTAAATTAAAAAAAGATCACTGTTGATTCTGAACCCTTTGCCTATATCTATTTTACAGTTCCCATAGTCCTTTGCTCATCTCAATATATATATATTTTTTTTGTTTTTTTGTTTTTGTTTTGTTTTTTGAGACACGGTTTCTCTGTGTAGCTTTGCACCTTTGCTGGAACTCACTTGGTAGTCCAGGCTGGCCTCGAACTCACAGAGATCCACCTGGCTCTGCCTCCTGAGTGCTGGGATTAAAGTCGTGTGCCACCATTGCCTGGCTTCATCTCAATATTTTTTAAAAATGTATTTAATTTATATGTGTATATGCATGCATCCTCTATGTGCATCATGTGCATGCAGCTACCTGAGGATTCCAGAAGAGAGCGTGGAACTGGAGTTACAGGCAGTTGCCAGCTACACTATGTGGGTGCTGAGAACTGAACCCAGGTCCTCTGTAAGAGCAGCAAATGCTCTTAACTATTGAGCCATCTCTCCAGTCCCCAATATTACAGTACTTACTACATTTTATTGTAAGTGGTTGTATCTGTACCTCCTGACAAATGGTACTCACTTGTCAGAGAATCATATCTCTCACTGTGATGAAACATAAGGTACTCAAATGTTCATTAGATTGCATGATGAATTAATTCAGAATTATGTCAGAATATGAAGTCCCTTAGAGATTTGATAAAGGATATTGCATTTGACAAAACTCTGAGTCTTGTTAACTGGAACTCACCAGAGAAATTCCTCACATATGTCAGTGTCAGGGAAAGCTGTGTTTCTTCTCAGCTACCTATTTTTTGTTCCCTAAAAGCCTTGTGAGTTTCATATGACTTTAACCACTACACAGTTCAAGGCCCAACCCCAGCAGCCACATAGAACTATCTGACATGCATTTCTGGGTGCTACTCTTTCCAATTTCCCTTCAATTCAGTTTCTTCGGTTGGTTATTTGTTGAGTTGGGTCTCAGAAGTCAACCCAACTTTTTTGTTTGATGTTTGTTTGTTTTGTTTTTCGGGACAGGGTTTATTTGTGTAGCAGTCTTGGCTGTCCTGGAACTCACTCTGCACACCAGGCTGGCGTCAAACTCACAAAGATCCACCTGCCTTCCCAAGCTTTTTGTTGAACAAACATGACAGAAAGCCAGAGTGCAGAATATAGATAATAATCCCACCAACCACTGGTTTTCATCTTTCTTCCCGTGACCTGGTTTTCAGATCCTTTGTTTTTTTGCTCATAACCGGAACTTAGGTAAGACAAGAAAAGAAACATGGAGGGTAAAAAAAAAAAAAAAAAATTAAGGAAGTCTTTGTTTTCAGGGTTTTGCATGTGCTAACACGCATCATCCTTAGAATGAGGGGCCTAGGACATTTGCACAATGTCCCTGGAGTGAGTGGTTCCTAAAATTTGGGCCCTTCTCATCTCTCCTCGCCTCACTCCAGGCTCAGCCATGTGGATTACTGTTCACGCCTTCAGAACCTGCTCTCATTTTTCCATGGTCCCCCTGTCCTTAGTTCTGCACTGGATGCAGAGATAAGGCAGCCCTCCTTGTTGAAGCTGCTGGGTGCCTAATGCTGCATCACTTCTTTTGACCACCACATTACTCTGCTGCCTCATAGCGTGCTGGCTGGGCCTGGTTAGTGCACACTTGTAATCCCAGCACTCCGAGCCTACATAGCAAGAGAATATCTCTAAATAAATTAGAGAAGTATCAATATCCCACTCTCATTTAGACTCCTAGGTTTAATCTAAACCAGGTTTTCCTGTCCTGTTCTTTTCAGCTGATTTTCAACCTCTGGAGTAGGTCTTTACAGAGATGGGCGATCTTCAGGAGCCTGAGCCATAAAGGAAATGGGCCGAGAGATAACAGGGTCAGAGATGGTGGAAGTGCAGATAGAAATCAGAGAAATAAAATCAGAGATGTAACCCAGAGACAAGATTGGGGTGATGGAGTCAAAATGATGTGACGGATATGGGTGGAGTCAAAGAAGAAGGACCTACAGTGAATCAGAAACCGAAGCAAGGTTTCTAAGTGTATGTAGGACTAGGGGGATGGAAAAGATTCATTTAGGGGAAAAGAGTTGAGGAAGAGGTCTGAAGTCGAGCAAGGGTGTAAGGATGGAGAAAACCAAGATGATCAGGGAATATCAGTACACCAGGAGCAGATGATCTCACTGGCCTGGACCTTCATTTTCTTGCTGAGTATTGGGCTAAAGAAAGAAGCTGTCATCAACTAGCCTCACTCATCCCTAATGCTTTCCACCTCTCTCACCAGGATGTCTTGGGTAAGGGGAGGGGTTCTCACTGATGCTCTGGTAGCCAAGATTCATCTCTTAAGCCTTGGGATCAGGTGAACTTCTGATAAGGGACAGAAGGTATTTCTCACCTGCTCTGGGTTCACCTGCAATCAGGAGCCACTGGCCTTTCATTATTCCTGAATCTCTAGAGAGAATCCCTTCACCTGCTGGGAATGGTGAGTCTGGGAACCACAGAAAGGGAGTCTGGGCTGTCTGCAGGTGATGGGAATCACAGGAAAGGGCTGAGCCAGGATAAGGAGGCTGAACTGAGGGTTAGTCAAGAGCTACAAGAAATCCCCAGTTAAGTCATATGGTTGTCTGTCAAGAGTCATTGTCTGGTGCTGGCTAGATGGCTCATCAATTAAGAGAATTGTTCTTTTAGTGCACCCACATGGCAGCTAACAATTTTAACTCCAGTTCCAATGAGAATCTGATGCCCTCCTCTGGCCTCCATGGACACTGCACACACATGGAACACAAACATACCCACAGGCAAAACACTCATGCATATAAAATAAAAATAAATAAAATCTCAAAAAAAATTCTTTTTGATCGTGTAGTGCTGATGAGATGGCTCAGAGAGTAAAAGATGCCTGTCACCAAGCCTGAAAATCTCAGTTCAACCCCTGAGATCCACATGGTGGAAAGAGAGAATCCAATTCTAAAAGTTGCCCTCTGACTCCTACATATGCACCCTGATACATGTGGACACACACACACACACACACACACACACACACACACACACACACTGACTCCTACATATGCACCCTGATACATGTGTACACACACACACACACACAAATAATAATAATAATAATAATAATAATAATAATAATGCCTGCCAGGCAGTGGTGGCACACCCCTTTAATCCCAGCACTCGGGAAGCAGAGGCAAGCAGATCTCTCTGAGTTTGAGGCCAGCCTGGTCTACAGAGTGAGTTCCAGGACAGCCAGGGTTACACAGAGAAACCCTGTCTTGAACAACATCAACAACAACAGCAAAATACGGTCTGTGAGATGGTACGGTGGTGGGTAAAGGTACTTGCCACCAAACCTGATGACTTGAGTTTGATCCCTGGGACCCACAGGATGGAAGGAGAAAACTGATTCCCTCAAGTTGTCCTCTGACCCCCACACCTGCATTGGAACTAATATGCCCCTCCCAACATGCACACAGAATATATAAACAATGTGGTAACTTTAAAAAAAAAAATCATTATCAAGAGTGGAGTGATCGTAAAGGAGCCAGGGCTTGCTCAGTGAGAAGAGGAAGGCACAGAAAAGTCCACCTCAGCTGTAAACACTCTTTCTTGGGGCCTGGGCTTTCCCTTAATGGAGGCTGGTAGGGATGGGGCCCTCTGATGGAGGAGAAAAGGGGAAGGAGGTGTTTGGGGACACAAGGGCGGGGCTAAGAGCAGGAAATGAGCTGGGAACCACCATCACCCTCCCTTCACTGCAGGCACCACAACCAGAGAAGGGGACAAAGAGGAAATGACAGATTGGGGTGGGGTGGAGTGGGGGGTGCAGAATCATGCCCTTTTTTGTAAGTCGCTCGGTGTGCTGAAAACAAGCTGGGCAGTGTAGTCCAGATAGCTCGGTTTCAAACCAAATTAAGACATGGTTCTGAATGCACGCTGGGCAGAGTGGTGCGCCAGGGATTGTCCCTGGGCATGCTGGCTTCCAAGCCCACTGCATAGTAAGCCAGGGAGGAACGAAGGAAGCTCCAGACAGTGCCCACACCCCCTCTTTATTGAAGCTTCTACTCCCAACTTCAAACCAGGGCTTAGGCCATCTCCTTCACTTTTCCTGTGTTCCCCACATCAGCAGCTTCTCCCCTTGCCCTTCACCACAAACCCATTTCTTCTTTGCAAGCCATCTAAAGAGGGTCACTCCTTCCCCCCCACACCCTCCTGTGGCCCAGCAAAGGTGCAGAAGGTCCAGGTCCCTTGTCCCTTGGTGCTGTTCTTCAGCTAGGATGCCTCCTTCCTCTCTCCCCAAGCTATATCCTCAGACCTACTGGGCCCGTTCCCATCCGAGTCTCCATTTATTATTCTATCAACTCTCTCTTCAGCCATTCTTCTGGCATAGGACCTCTGTTCCCACCCTCTGTCCCATCTCCACCCTGTCACCTGATTCATCTGCATCTCTAGACTTTCCAAATCTCACCATTAACCATCTTGTTCCCTTGGACTTCCCATCCTCCCCCTCTCAGAGACCTGTCCCCTAACTATTTATTACAGAAGGGAGCCTCTCTGCCTTCTCTGAGCTACATTTCCTGTCTTGCCTGTACACAGGTCTCATGGATGGTGACCCTGGGCCACTGGGTCCTAGAATCTGATTCTTCCCAATGGACCAAATCAAGCCAGAGAAGACAAACGTAGTGTCTGCGTGGCAGTCCATGCACCCACCCAGCTTCCCCCCGGCTCCAGTTGGCCCCTTACCGTCCTGGCCTGAGTGCTGTAGATGTTCCTGTAAGTCGCATCCAAACACTCTTTCCTTGGGGTAGCCTTTCTTCTTTCCTTTCTGCCGAGACTTCATGGCCAGAGCCCCAGGGATATAGCCCCTCCACCTCTGTCCCCCCAAACCTTTGACCTACCAGTCCCCCATGGAATCCCAGTCAGTAGTTGGGTTTGGCCCGGCCCCAGAGGGGCAGGGCTCCAAACTGGAGGTGGAGGGTGGCCTGGGTAACGGACAGCAGCACTTGCCTCTGGGGGCCCCCAGGGCCACACGGAAGTGGATATGGAAGAGGAAGCTAGCAGAACCCTGGCATGAAGCTGTGTCTCGTGGCCAAGCTGAGCTCTAGCCCTTCTCGCCCTGAGCAGCTCTAGGGGGGCAGGAAGCTGTGCAGCTCCTCAAACCCGCTTCCTGTTAGAGCATCTTTGCAACCACAGGGCCTGGGGTGGGGGTGGTAGCTGACATTCACATCCTCATCATTGCTGGGACTTCATCCATTGGTCACAAAGGGAGGTGATGTCAGAACCCTGGGGTGGAGTAATGGTGCCTGGGTTGTGAGCAGGTGGCTGGCATTTCTAGAGACCAAAATTCTTGGGCGGGACAGAGAACTGAAGCTTGCCGGTGAGCAAGGCAGGAAAGGACCGTACAGAATGTACTCAGAATGGAGGATGCCTCTGATGACCCTGTCATCTTGGTCAAGCCACATTACTTCACTGAGCCTCAGTTGCCATACATTTTAAAGTGAGGACACAGACCAGCTGGCTCTTGAGTTTCAGTTTCTTTGTCTGTAAAAGGGTACATGGCTCTCCACCCCACACAGCTGCTGGAGGTTTCCAGTACACTCAAATTTGAAACACTTTACAAACGAAGGCACCGGCTTCCCCGAAAGCAGGTCATGTTCACACTCTCCTACCTGAGGGCACTCAGAAATGGCTGAAAGCATTTTGAAAGCCATTTGCTCCCTTCTTAGTTGCAAGTATCTGGGTCCTCACCCTGCCTGGGAGCAAAGGAAGGATGACATCGAGACTCAGCATGGCACTTGAGACTTACCCAGTTTAAGGGGCAAGACAGGAACCAGACAGAAACGGTTTTGTCTGTTTATTTAAAAACAGAATATCATTTTATGTACAAATATACATATATTTACATGAAATATACATACTAGGACCCCAGAATCTCGGGTCCACAAGTCCTGGGTTGCTTGAGAATAGGCTGAGAGCCCCTCCTTTAGAGCAGATTTCAGGCCACACGGGGTTTGGATACTAAATCTCAGTATTCTGGCTGAGTAGGTTTGAGCAGGCTAAAGAAAAACATCTAACCCCACGCCCCACACATAGAAAGTGCCAGAAGAGTCCCAAATCGATGACTCAGAAAACCCTGGGGAAGGAGCTACTACCACCCTTCACCTACAGCAGCTGTTACCTTCCCTCACCTGGACTTCCGCCTTCCCTCACCTGGACTTCCGCCTTCCCTCACCTGGACTTCCACCTTCCCTCACTACCCTCTGCCCTCTACACAACTGAACCCCGGGCCCTCGACACCACGTCCCAACTCCGTGAAGGCACACATAACTGCAGACACAAGTAGGGGAAGGTTTGAGGGGTCAAGGGAGCCAAGCACCCCATCTCTATTCTCCTTTCCCAGTGTTTATATCTCACATCACTGGTTCCAGACTCCGGCAGCTGCCTGCTTCCTCTCCAGAGCCTCTTTGGGTGAAAGTGCCCTAGGAGGAGAACGTTCCAGAACCATAGGAATTAGCCCCTGCTGTGGGGTCTTCTCAACAGTCTTGTTGAATGCCTATGTGGGTTGTCCTTGCTTAAACAAGCCCAGTAAAAAAAAGCATGCTCATAAATCAAAAAGGGTTTTGTTTGTTTGTTTTTAAGTTTCTTTTCTCTTATTGGGGGAGTCTGAGCTGAACTCAGGAGGTTCCCTCGGAGGTTCGTTTACAGAAGGTATGTACATGCAGCAGGCACACAAGCCACCAGAGGGCAGAGGGCTTCTGTAACAGTTCAAGCCTCTGACAGACCCCTGGACGTCTGCTTCACACTTGCTCCCAGAGTGTGGGGGACACAGCTCCCCTGCTTTGGAGATCAGATTCGAGCTCCAGCTATGCCCGCACACCTGGATCTGGCCCATAGTCTCCACCTCTCACTTCCAACCTCTGCATCACTAATACTGCTCTGGGGTCTGAGGAAAATATCTGCATCTGCAGGCAGAGGTCACACATGAGACACGCTACTCACAAGCCACACCCTAGCAACGTTCTGCACACAGCCACGAATCACGAGTCACACACACCATTCACTTGGACTCTCAACAAGACAGCACAATGCACACCATGCTCCATGGACAGTCACCCCTCTGTGCACATACAATGGAGTGCCATGAATGCACACACACACACACACACACACACACACACACACACACACACACACACAATGATGGGAGGCACCCAACCAGTGGAGCCCTCCTGATGAACAGAAGGATTGGAGGTAAAAGTGGAGCAGTCAGTGGGCTGGGAAGTATCTTCCTAAAGAAATGCAGGCATTTAAGGAGGGTTCCCCCTACGTAGAGTTGAAATCCCCCATGGAAGCAGAAGAAACCAGGCCTGGGGAGGGAGGCCGACCTGGGTCAGACCAGGTGCCCTCGCCCGTTGATGTAGATGCCATTGCCTGTGGGTTTGGCTCTCAGGGTCCCATTCTCCTGAACAAAATGGTTCATAGCCTGTTTGATGCCTTCATCCTGATCCTCCTCCTCGTCCGTCCTCCCAGAGCCTGGAGACAGTAGTTCAGTCTGTGTTTCTATCTCTCTAACTGTGGTCAACGTGGAGTAGCTACGGCCCTCTGGCTCTTCACTCTGGAGACCAAGGACAGAGGCTAAGTCAGGAGTCAAGATCAAACGGGCAGGCACGGTGCGGGTAGGGCTGGGTTGTGATGGGGTCAGAGGTCGGGAAAGCACGCATGCACGGGTAATGGCTGTCCCAGAGGCATGGGGCTTGGGAAATTGGGGGTAGGGAGGGCAAGAACAAGTGTTATACATAGGGGTGGGGAGACAGAGAACAAAGGCATAGCAGAAATGGGGGGGGCGGGGCTTGCATGTGAGCCAGGGATGAGATGCAGGGGCTGGTATAGGGGGCTGCTGTCACACCACCTCTCGGGCCGGGAGAGTGTTGGGGACACCGGTGGGGCCGGGGGGCCTCACCATCACAGAGCAGCTACTGTTGTCCTTGAGACTATCGGGGTGGCCCTCCGCTCTCAGCCCTACACTCTCCTCCGGCTGCAGGGGCCCAGACACAGGGGAGGAGTTAGAAGAGAGCTCAGCCTCCTCCCCCAGCCTTTTCACCTCTCTCTTTCTCCGCCGGCCTCCTCCCTGATCACCTGTCCCCCAACCCATAGGTCCACGTGTCTCTGACACAAACATCCTCCTTCCCTCACTGACTCCCCCAAACCCACCCTGGAACCAGCACTGGTGGTGGATTCTTAGAGCAGCCCCCAACCCAGTGCTAAAAGGGCCTTGCACGGAGGAAGTCCTAGCAGCCCCAAAGCATCTATCCCGGCTAATTATCCCAGCCTCAGCTCAGCCCCAGCTATGAGTAAGCAGCCAGGCCTGGCATGGGGCTATGCTCCTATCTACAGAGGAGCCCAGACCCAAGCAAACCTGCGCGTCCACGCCCCACGCATGCGCCCAACCTTAGCACGCACCTGGCTCCGAGGGTCCGTATGATGAGAATGCAGCCTCCGGATGGAGTTCTCCCTGGTCAAAGTCAGCTCCTCCTCACTGGGAAAGACATCCTCTTGTCAGGAACTGAGAGCAGTGACAGCCTCCTAAGGTGAGCCTAGCCTGGCTGAGCCTGTGTAAGGTGACTGGAGGGTATGACTGCCAAACTACGCCTGCCACCGAGTATGTGGCTGCAGATGACCTGCGTGGCTGGAAGGCATGAGTGTTCCACATAGTGCTAAAGTATGCATAGTAGATGATACCTGGGGAATACGAATGTGTGTTTCTCTCAGGCCCATGGCTCCTCATCCAGCTGTGGTCGGGGTCCCCAGAGACTCTGCCCATCTCGGGTGGACTACCCAGTGTCCTTTCTCCTCTGTTCACCTCCTGCTTCACTCATCTCCGTCCTCAGCTCGCTTCTTCCACCCACCTGGTGTAGCCAGTACTCACTATTTCTGGGTCATCTGCTGTGCTTTCCGCCGGTGATACCGGGACATGAGGACCACTACCACCACCAGGAGGCAGAACAAGAGTGCAGCGATCACACCCACCACCACCACTGAGGCCGACACGAGGTCCACTTGCTTCCCTGGATCTTGAGGGTCTGCGGGAGACAAGCCAATGTCTGAGGCGCATGCCCAGATCCTTTCAGGAGCCACACCAAATCCCATTGCTACCCAATTATTATCCTCACAGAACACATGCACAGCGGCCCACTCAGCTTAACTCTCTCCAAAATATACTGTCATCTCCAAAGACATTCTTTCCCATTTCTTTCTCTGTCTTGCTTCCCACTGCCCACCCCCAACTCTGAACTCAGCATCCCTGTCTTTGTCCCCCAACCACTGTGCTTACCAAGAACTTCCACGGTGACCTGAGAATCCCTTGAAGAAAGTTCATTGCTGACATGGCAGACGTAGATGCCACTGTGCTCAGGAGTCAGTTGGGGAAAGCCCAGAGTATCCCCTTTTGCTCGTACCCCACTAGGCAGAGGTCCATCCAGCCTGAAGGACAGGGAAGCTGAAGGGTGCTGGCTGGGGCAGGCTAAGGCTGCCACCGCCCAACGTGCCCAGGCAGCTCTTCATCCCCTTCCCCCATGACGTCATCCAGAGCCTCAGGCTGTTCCCACGGTGCCCCTCCCTACCCTAGGCAGGTCTAGGCAGAGGCCCTTTCTCCCTGCCGCCCAGCCTGACCCGGGCACCCCCACACACACTTGGGGAAGATCCACACGCGTGCCATCCCACATGCTCCCACAGGCATCACGTCATCCAGCACCAGGTAACAGGTATACATGCTATCAAGTCCACACAATAGGACACTCCACTCCTAGCTGGGCTCAGAGGTGCTCGGAAACTGTGACTGCATGCTCCAACACCTATGACATTGCATGGTGGAGTAAACAAACCTGGCCCCAGGCACAAGGCCACATGTGTCATTCACATGTCCACATGTAAGAACATGCCTATCATAGGCTCACACACGTGGGGGTCCCACCGCTTTCTCTGGACTCTGAAAGAGCTGGTAGAAGTGGGTAGGAGTTTCTGAGGTGCTGGCAACATTGTTACAAGGAGTATTGGTATAACAGCAGTTATAGTCAGCTTTCTTTTTTCTCATGGACTTTTAGCACTCACAAATACTTAATATTAATATTTACTATAAGATTAATATTTACTATAGTTATATTTCATAGTTTAAAGTTGGGGGGGGGAGTCAAGAAGATAGCTATGTCTTCCCTATGGGTAACCATGCATTCCCTGGAACAAGCCAGTAATATTTACTGACTATGCATTTTTTTTTTTTCCCCGAGACAGGGTTCCTCTGTGTAGTTTTGGAGCCTGTCCTGGAACTCACTCTGTAGACCAGGCTGGCCTTGAACTCACAGAGATCCACCTGCCTCTGCCTCCTGAGTGCTGGGATTAAAGGCATGCGTCGCCACCACCGCCCAGCGACTATGCATATTTTTATATTGGTCTGAACATATGCCCTAACTTATCTAGGGTTCAGAATATGTGGTTCTAGCTTATAACGAGTTCATCCTTGCCCTGAAAAGAAAAGGATGATAGTCCCAAGCTAGGCCTTCCTTTCTCTAAGTATAGGCCCTTACCGTGTCCAGTTGTATGAGGGAGGGGGCTGTCCTTCACTCAGGCATTTGAGTGTAGCTCCTTCTCGGCCAACATGCCACAAGTTCTGGTCCTCAAGGCCCCTCACAGAGGCCTCTGCAAGGACTGGAGTGGGGGGAGGCAGGAGGAAGAATGGGAAGAGGCCTTAAGCCATGATTCTTTGAAGCCCCCCTGCCTTGCTGGAACAGCCTCCCTCTACCCTCACCCACAGCTCCTGGCCACACACACACACCAAAGCTCAGAGTCTATTTTACTTGACCTGTGCTGTGAGCCTGCACGTCCCTTGGGGTGACAGAGTTTCACACTCTTCCTGGATCTTCCATGGTGCCTAGCACGGTGCTACTCACAGAGCAGGTACTCACTAAATGCCTGACAACCCACCAGTTTGTCCATTTCTCTAGCAAATATTTGTTGATTTGTACCAGATGATAGTGTAGTCTGGGCTTGAAGTCTAATGCTGGGAACACACTATCAGTTACTGAACCTTTGTAGGATTTAAAATCCATGAGATGCTTTGCATTCATGGACGCTAATTCTCATCAAAATTGGGTAAAGTTGGTATAATTACACTCATTTGCTGGTGAAGAAAGTGAAGTCCAACAAGATGAAATACCTGTTAGTAAATAGCGGAATGAGGGCTTGTCCCAAGCCCATCTCCAAACCCTAAACCGTATATTTTGCAAGCACCTTCACGTCTATATTTATATTTTATTCTCCCATTAACACCGTAAAAATAAGGCAGTCTCTTCTACAAATCTCACAGAGACACCAGCCTTTAATCCCAGCAGAGGCAGAGGTATATCTGTGAGTTTGAGGCCAGTCTGGTCTACAGAATTAGTTCCAGGACTACACAGGGAAACCCTGTCTCAAAACAAAACACTAACCAAACAAACAAACAAAGGCTCACAGAGACCCCAGTGATTTTCCCAGGATACCTAGGTTGGCCCCCAAGTCTTCTGTCTTTGGATTAGACTGCAGACTCCCAGACTCGGGCTGACCCTCCTGGCATGGTTCAGGGTCATAGTGTCTTACTTCTATTTTCAGAATGTAGGGATACATAGGAATATCTTAGCCATATATCCCAATACTCACAGGCCACTTGGAGGGTGAGGGTGATTCTTTGGTCCTGGAGCAGGCCAGGGTGAGACACCACACAGGTAAGTGGCTGCCCATTCATGCTTCGGCTAGGCACCAGGTGGAACTCTGAAGTGACAGCAGCTGAGCGGGAGTGCTTGAAGGAACGGCTGGACTGTGTGCCTTTGACCTCTGTGTCCCAGGTCACGCTGGGGGCTGGGCTGCCCTCTGCAGTGCAGGAGGCTGCCAACGTCAGGCCTTGGCCCTCTTCTAGTGGTGGACCAGGATTCAGTGAAGGCAGGGGAGGCACTGCGGATGGTGGGGAGGGCCGGGAAGGGGTATGTGAAAGCTATGCACAATCGTGGTCAGGAGGCCTCTCTCAGTCCTACCCAGTTGCAAACTTCAGTCCCCTTTTCCTATCTCACCAATAAAAGTGCCAGATCAGTGGTGTAATTTCAAGTGTCTTTACATCTTTCTTCACTATTAGAATTTTTTTTTTTTTCTGGAGCTGAGAACCGAACCAGGGCCTTGTGCTTTCTAGGCAAGCGCTCTAAATCGCCAACCCCTAGAATTTTTTACTATATGCATAGGTCATTTAAAAATAAAAATAAAAATAGTTATAGAACTAATTAGATACTATCTGTGTAATAATAACAATAATAACCACTACTTATTATGTGTCAACTATTATGCTCAATATTTTGCATACATTATCTCATTTAATTCTGCTAACAAACTCATGAGGTGGGTATTATTATGCCTGTACCTCAGATGAGGAACACAAAGCTCAGGGAGACTCACTGATTTGTTCCAGGTCATCAGCTCTTCAGTGACAAAGCCTAGACTCACAGATTTTGTTTGGGGGGGGGGGGTTTCCTCAAATTCTCTATCCTCCTGACTCAGCTTCTGGAGCAGTGTAAGTATAGATATGGATCACTATGCCCAGCTTTATTTACACTCAGGCTTTGTTTTGTTCCCTCCAAGGCTTATGTTACTAATCTCTACCCAAAGCAAAACCATAAAGGCTCTAATTTTTACCTTCAAAATAGCCCAAAGCAAAATTTATTTGTGTGTGTGTGTGTGTGTGTGTGTGTGTGTGTTCTTACTTCTAGCTCCAAAACAGCCCAAGCACAAAATTGAAGACATCTTGGCCATCGGTCCAAGTTGACCAGCACCTCTGCAAGGTAGTGGTTTAAAAGGTGAATGTGGTCTTAGACGACATTCACTGAAGGCCCAGTCAAGGACTGTATTAACTCCCCTGCTCACATACAGCCACATCACAGCTGGGCCTCATGTCCACATTTGGGACTCCCACATTTTAAAACCAAAGCGCTTAGGATGATGAAGGAGGTTTTGCATTGATGTCTTTTGTAGAATCAGTAAAGGGCAGCTTGGAAAAGAGGGAAAAGCGGAGCCTGGCAGAGGTTTTCAGCTCTTTGAAAAGCTGTTCAGAAGAGTAAGTCCACACTCTACTGCTCCAGAAGGACAAAGGTGTACAGGGTGAAATTCGGGCCATCAGAAGAACAGCTCCCTAAAATATGTATTATTCCCCAGCTTTGGCGGCTTTTGGAGAGAATTTATGGATTGGGTGGGAGGGGCTGGTTAATCCTCCCTCACCCCTACAGGGCCTTATCTTTTATGTCTGCCTGTTCTGCCTCTGCCCCATCCATCTCTGCAATCCAGTCCTATCTCCTCCCACCCAATCCTGATCATGCCCAGCTGGCTCTACTTACCCAGAACACGGAGCCGCATCCGTGCCTGGAAGCTGCCGGCCGGGAAGGTGCTGACTCTGCACTCGTACTCGCCCTCATCAGCTTGCACAGCGTTGCGCAGGAGCACGGAGCCGTCCAGAGGGTCTCGCGGGGGCGGTGGTTGCTCCACGCGGTCCTCATAGGCGGGGCTCACATGAAGCCCGTATTTGGAGTGCAGTAGGGCCAGATCCCTGGGGGCCTCGTTTGGGTCCACCCGAGCCCATGCCACTTGCCCCACCTGCTCATCCGGATCCCCTCGGTAAAAGCAGGGCAGTTTTGCGTCCTGGCCCAGCACCACTGTCACTAAGTCCGAGGACTCCAGCTCACCCGCGGGGCATCGGCCTGCAGGGGGCAGACAAAAGCAGTCAGGCTGAGGGGGGCTGCCAGAACCAAGGGACCGCAATCAAAATGATAATGACAGCAAAGGCCGCCGGAACTGGAGCGGTTTGTGCTTGCGAAGCGCATTCAGTCCATTACCTCATTAGATCCACACAACATTCCCAAGAGGTAGGCGTTATTATCGCCATGTAACAGAGAAGGAAGCTGAGATCCAGAGGGAAGCAGCTTGCCTAAGGCCACAGAGATGATTTATGGAAGACTCACCCTTTTGCAGCCTAGGACTCTATTTGAGCAAAGAAACCCTAACAGGACCAGAGAGACATAGCTCCTACCCTCAAGAAGCTCATAGCCTTCCAGGAAATGGAATCTCTCTCTAAACATAGAACCAGGAAACCAGGGACAAATTTCACAGGAGGCCCAATCTACCAAGTGGGGTGAAAGTAAAAGTGAATGCTGATGTGTAAAATTAAAACACAAATATAATAATAATAATAAAAAGTAAATGCTTTGGGAAAGAACGGTGAGGAGCAACTGAAAAGGTTGAGAACGTTTGGTGCCTGGAATGGGGCGTTTGGGGAGGCCAAGGTCCATCCTGACAGGCCCTTGAGAACATTTTTCACATGGCTTGAAGATGAGAGGCCTGGATTCCCAGAGAGAAGGAGGTTTTCCATGTGGGAGGAATGGCATGAACCGAGGTTTAGGGGCAGGAACCAGCAAGTCACTGAAGACAGAAAGGGCCCCCAGGTCAGGGGCCTGGAGAGATGAGGTCAGGGCAGGCACACAGTAACTGTGTCAGAAGGTTGAGCCAGAATCACAGGACCAGGGATGAAGGACTAGTGTTTGGGTAATCGATGAGCAGCTGTATGAAGCATTTGGAAATTTTGAAATTAGATTCGTCTATTACATAACCTTATTGGCAAATAAAGATCCATTTCCTGCCCTCATGGAACCCCAGGTCTGTTTAGGAGGAAGAAATTCAAATGGTAGACATCTATCTATCTATCTATCTATCTATCCATCTATCTATCTATCTACTAATAAACAGGTATGGAATCATGCAATGATAATTTCTTTCTCTCTCTCTTTCTCCTCCTCTTCCTCTTTCTTTTTAAGACAGTGTCTAACTATGTAGCCTGCCAAGCTGGCTTCAAACTCACTTCCTCCTGCCCCAGCCTCCAGAGTGCTTGGATTTCTGGATGCATCACCACACCTGACTTGCAATGGTAGTTTCTGATTTAGTGTTTGATGATTTAGTGTTTAGTTTAGTCGTAGGTTGTTTGAGGGATGTGGGAGTCATAGGGAGGGCTTCGTGTATGAGTTGGGTGGGATCAGGAGGCCTGGGATACCTTAGAAAGGCATTATAGTTGTAAAACATCAGGATTGGGGGTGGGGGGGATGCGGATTTAGTTCAATGGTAGAGCGCTTGCCTAGCAAGCGCAAGGCCTGGGGTTCGATTCTCAGATCAAAAAAAACAAAAAACAAAAAAAACCCCAAAAATCAGAAGCGAACTTCTGCCAACTGGGGTTCCCCCATTGTCCTGTAAGCCTGTATTTAAGACCTCCAGATGGGGTCAAGATCATGATGGGGAAACCCACAGAGACAGCTGACCAGTGCTAGCTGGAGCTCACTGACTCTGGACTGACAGCTTAGGAACCTGCATGGGACTGAACTAGACCCGCTGAATGTGGGTGACAGCTATGTGACTTGATCTGTTTGTGGGGTCCCTGGCAGCAGGACCGGGACTTATCCCAGATGCATGAACTGGCTTTTTGGAGCCCATTCCCTGCGGTGGGATACCTTGCTCAGCCTTGATACAATGGAGAAGGAGCTAGGCTGTCCTTCAACTTGGTATGCCAGACTTTGTTGAGTACCAAAGGAGGCCTTACCCACTCTGAGGAGTGGATGGGCGTAGAGTGGGAGGGAGGTGAGGAGGTGGGAGTAAGGGAGGGAGGGGGAACTGGGGTTGGTATGTAAAATGGGAAAAAAAGTTTTAATAAATAAACATATATAATAATAAAAAAGAAAGGCATTATAGATACAGGTCAAGGTAAGCAACCACTAAGGAAGTGGGGAGCCTGGCTGCTGGTTCGGGAAGCAGAGAGAAGTGGACCCGACCTAAGGTAGGGTGTGTGTGCTGGGCGGCAGTGGAAAATATAGCTGGGGTAGGGTGGGTCCAAATAGCCCAGGACTGCCCATTGCCAGGAAAAGGAGTTCAAATTTGAACAAGAGGAAGTGGAGAGTCACCAAAGCTCCCCTGGCCAGCAAGGGGCACAAGGCAGGTACATCATGCAGTCTGACCAGAAAACAGATCATGGAAAGAGTCCGAAGTAGATACCATGAGGCCGTAACGCATCCCTGGCAAGGTGGTGCTGGGCAGAAAAAAGGGACATGGTGGTGGGGGTCACTGACTAGGGAGAGGTGAAAAACAGGAAAGACTCAAAGGTAACTGGATGTCTGGGACGATGCCTGGGTTTGTTATGAAAAAATAAACAAACCCAGGGCCAGGGGCCGGGCCAGGGCCAAAGAGTGGGATGGCAAGGGCTCCAGCTTAGAACATCCAACTCTTTATAGTCCCTGCCTCTTACCAGCAGCACCCCACACACCCTGTGGTCTGTCACCTCTGCTCACACTGTACCCCTGCCTGGAATGCTCTCCTCCCAGTGTCTGGTTGCTCATCACTGTCTGGAGAACTACTACTCATGCCTTAGGACTCTGCTCAGACATCATTTCCTCCTGAGTCCTCCCTCCCTCCCTCCCCTCCCCCACCTCCGGCAACGTCAGGTGTCCTGCCCCTGGCTTCCCTAGCATTCTGCTTTACCCCAATCATAGCACTTGAACCTATAGATTAGACTTCCTGTTTTCTTACTCTCCTTTCCCAAGGCATTGAGCTCCACAAGAGTCAAAACAGGGCCGTGTATCGCATATTAAAAACATGGTTTCTGATTTCATGCTCAGTCAGCGGAATGTGGTTTCCTTCCTGTCACATAATTGGACCTTGAATGAGTGTTTATTGACTGGCTGAATAAATGAATGAATGAATGAATGAAGCCAGGCATGGTAGCCCATACCTCTAATCCCAACACTTGGGGAGGCTCAGGTAAGAAGATCTTGGGTTCAAGGCCATCCTGGGCAACAGGGAGACAATGTCTCAATCCCCACCTCTCAAAAACAAAAGTAATATACAAATGGATGAACAGATGCATGAAAGAGATAGGTAGCAGAAAGACAGCAGAACCAAGAGGCATGCACAGTCCCGTAGATGGACTAGGCTGGGAAAGTGTTGGCATGGCAACCTTGGGGTGGGGGTAAGATAAACTGGCTCTCTGAATTCATTGACAAAGAGAGCATCTCTGGACCAGACGGAGGAAGAAGAGGATGGAGATGGGCAGCATGTAGTGAGGAAAGAAGCATGGACTAGGGCAGAGGGTTCCAGTGAGACAAATGAATGGATCCTGTGGCCCTAATAGGAGGAGCAGAGGGAAGGGTGCTGCTGCTGGGAGTTGGGAGGGCCCCAGACTGGACAGGACAGACCTGCAGGGCCAGATACCAGGGCCCTGACCTGCCTAAGCTGACATTGGTCCCACCCAGCCCAGCCTGGGAGTCCAGCTAACCACTTGCACCCCTCCCAGGTAAAGGGAGTAAGGTTGTCAAAGAAGGCTGGGGGTGGGGTGCGATATGGACTCTCCAGCTCACTCTGCTGCAAAACACTAATGTAGATTTAAGTCACAGTAATGTGGAGTGCAGGTCATGGGGACTCTAAGCCCTGCCCCACTAGGAAACACAAATCCTTCCAAAGATTATTTCTGTGACACTATCAGATCCCATATTTCCATCCTTAAATTTTCACTTTTATATTTATTTTTATTTTATGTGTATGAATGTTTTCTTGCGTATATGTGTACTATGTGCCTGGTGCCCATGTGGGTTAGAAGAGAGCATCAGATTTCTTGGAACTGGAGTTACAGGTGGCTGTTACCTGTCATGTGGGTGCTGGGAATTGAACCTATGTCCTCTGCAAGAACAAGTGTTCTTAACTGCCATCTCTCAAGCCTGTATATTTCCATCTTCATCCCTACACTGGCCCTCCTCCACCACAAGTCATATATGCTATCCCCCCAAATACCTCATTAGGCACAGTAAGAATTGGGTACCCACCGGGCAGTGGTGGCACATGCCTTTAATCCCAGCACTTGTGAGGCAAAGGCAGGTAGATCTCTGAGTTTGAGATCTGGTCTATAGAGCAAGTTCCAGGACAGGCTCCAAAGCTATACAGAGAAACCCTGTCTTGAAAAGAAAATTAAAAAAAAAAAAAAAAAAAAAAAAAAAAGAATTGGTACCCATCATATGCCTGAGTCTCCATCCTCAATGTCCCTAACCCATGAGTCCAAAATCCTCATTCTGAAGATACAAGCCCCAGTTTTTCAGACTGAGCAGACTGAGGAACCCAGTGTAACAGGAAAGTTCCTTTGGAATTGTTCCTACAAAACCCACACTGTCCTAAAGCCACTATTTAGTGGAAGTATCTCAGGCTGAGGCATCCCCACTTCCAATGGTCTTCAGTTCATCTTCTAAATAAAGAGATGAGTTAAGATACTTAGCCCAAGTATCCTTGTCCTGGGCTAAATGGACCCGGGAACCCAGGCTTCCAAGCCAGGGCAGGCCAAGATTGTCTCCTCCTCTCCCCCACCCAGTGCCTGCCTGGCGTCAGCATGATGATGTCACCAGACTGAAGGAGACACACCGCCTGCTTGGTGAGGTCACCTTATGGGCATGTAGTAGCCAGGCCAGGCCAAGCCCCACAGACCCTTCTGCTGCTGCATGTTGTTTGCTGAGGCTGGTGGCCTCTAGCTTCTGGGGCACTCCTCTCCTCCTGGCTCCCCACCTCTCCTCTCCAGGAGCAGCAGGACGCTGGTCAGGAGCCTTAGTGACTCAGAAGCTGCCACACAGCAGCAGGCCTAGCCACAGCCACCACCACCTTGCGCAAGGGAGAGAACAGGCCCAACTGGCCAGACGGGATCCCTGCCCTCAGCCTCCCCCACCCCTGGCCAGCCCCCCTCAGGCCTCTTTGGGGCCCTGCCCTTTGTGTACCCCGCCCGCTCCCAGACAGGTCCTCCATTCCTGGCTTGGGCTAGCTGACTACACCCGACTCTGTTCCTTGGCTCCAACTTTCCTTTCTGTATAAGGCTTGGCCTCTTGAGCTCAAAAGGAGAAACTGAGGCTGGCCCTTGCAGATACTCAGCCATAGTAACGTGTTTGAGAACAAGATCTTTTCTTTTGAGGAACTTTTATCCATCAGCATCTTCTGCTGGTGCATGAAAGTATATGCACACCTGGGGTCCCAGAAGTGTGTCTGTGTGACAGGGAATAACTGCCTGTCTTTTGTGTCTGAATGTCTGTGGTATCTTTGGATGACGGCTAGGCCAGTTTTTCTATCATGGGCATGAGAAGCTATTTTCCTGCATGTTTCTTTTCTTTTTTTCATGTGGAGCTGAGGATCGAACCCAGGGCCTTATGCTTGCTAGGCAAGCGCTCCGCCACTGAGCTAAATCCCCAACCCCGTTGCATGTTTCTTGTATGTTTCACACATGTATGTGTTCACATCTCTCTTTGGGGAAATATACATCCTAGGTTCTCTATACCCAGAGGGAGGAGCTATCTGTTAGCAGATGAACATATATGCACGCACCATTACGTATAAATCTCACCCTCTGAACACACAGTCCACATTCCCATCCAGCGGAACTCCGCACACATAGTAAATATTTTGATGTCGTTTATCTTGGCTTCCGCATGTCTGGCTCAGCTGCATTTGGTCAGTGTGTGGCTCTGGGCTTCTGCCCATTCGAATGTTGCCCCTGGCTTCTCTCCCCATCTCACCCCAAGACTTCAGGGCAGATTCATCTCAGGCACAAGGTGGAGGTAACCAGAGATGAGGTCACTGTCCCTCCAGGTGATGGGAAATGGCCACCAAGCCTCCCTGACAAACAAAACAAAGGCTCTCTCTCTCTCTTGCTCTTTGGGTTCCTACAAAAGGACTCCCACCCTTTTTACCCCCTCTGGCCACACCCCTGGGCCCCCCAGTACTTCTGGCCCCCCAAGCATAGATTCTTCCTTGGGAATCTCTGTCAGGGTTTTGCTGCTTGCCACCACCAGAAAAACCAGCTCTGGCTCTAGGCCTGGGGTAAGAGCTGTCTGGTGCAGGTTTGGTGGGAAGCAGCTTGCAGGGGGGGGGGGGGGGGACGACGGGATTCTGCCTGGGGCTAGGGGGAGGGGTCCAAGCAGTCTAGGGTCTCATTCTTTTTTGTTAACTCTTGCCTCCCTTCACCAGCTTCACCAGAGAAGGCTGTCGTAGATGTGTTAGTTTGAGGGAAGAAAAGACACAAGAGGGAAGTGTCTATAGACCCCCCATCCACCCAGGACAGGCGACACAAACAAAGCAAAACCATTTTGGTCCTTCCCGTGCCCATAACCTTGGCCTTGGAATTGAGAACTTTGGAAACCAAAACCTTTCCCTCCACCTTCACCCACCTCTCTCACTTACCCCCCACTTTTCCTAAGCCCCCCAGCTTAACCAGAGCTTCCCAAGCTGGGCAAAGCGCCCACCCACAGATTAGTGTCTAGGGAGGGGAGCCACAGAAGTATCAGGGAAAGAAGAACCATGGGGAGGGCAGTTCATGAGCAGCCAGCTCTGCCTTAGACACAGCTCTCAGCACAGATAAGTCCCCTAAACCCCCCGGAGCCAGAGTCTGAGCCCTGCTGAGTCACCACTGTGGGTGGGAGACCTAGAATTCAACTTCTCTCAAACTCCTGAGATCCAGTCCCCCCCCCCCCCCCCGCCCCTGAGTTCTGCCCACCCGCTCCTCCATTGTGGCCAGCTCTGCCTCATTTCACATCACAGCCCCAACCTTAGCCTTCAGAACAGTTTTAGAGAGATGAGTTGGGGGTGGGGCACAGAAAGCCATGGGAACAGCTCCTCAGGCCACAGGCGCCATGTTGACTCCTGTTCCAGTAAGAATAGAGTATGGTGCCCCCATTCTCCTCCAGAAAACAGGTGTGTGACTCCCCACTTAAAATGTAATTGCTTTAGATTCTGTTCCCAGTTCCAGACCCCAAAGTTCCTCTACTCTCTGTGCTCCTGACTCAGTTTCCCACTTTTCATTTCCATCCCTTCTTTGCCAGGGTAAGTTTTGGAGACTAGGTCATGCAGGCATTCTCTCCTTCCAGGCTTGCTTCCCCTCAGTGGCTCGTACCCATTTGCTTTTCCTGAGGACCCCCAGATTCTGAGGCTATGCTCTAGAAGAGCGAGCTGTGCACACTAAACTCCTCACTGCCGCTTCTGGAGCTGGGGTCCCTCCACTCCGGCTGCGTCACTAGAAAACACCTGGACGGAACCAAGGTCACCGGGGCCAAGGGCTTCCCTGGGATTCTCCTAGCTCTGCACACTTGGGCGGGGATGCAAACCTCCCTTTCTGGCTTCTCTGGGTTTGGGTAGGTCCTACAGGAAAAGGCCTGCCCACCTCTGTCATCGGGAGCAGAAAAGCAGGGATGGGGGCCCCTCCCTTTCTAGGAAATTAATTTAAACAGAAAGTTGATCCTAACCTTCAGCAGACAGAATTTAGAATTCACACAACAGCTTATGCCCAGGTCCTGCAGGACCCAAAGAGTTAGACACCGGGATCCTATTGGAAAGTAGTTTGCAGATTCAAGGCCCCTCAGCCCCGAGGCAAGAGATGGGGGGGGGGGTGCGGAGAGGGATGGGACCTCACCCGGAAACTCATCCCATTAAGGAGAAACAAAGAGCTGTGGTGTTGGAGGCGCCTCCCAAGCCTGGGCTCCTCTCTCTGGCAGGGGTGGGGCAGGGCCCTAGGGCTCCACGCTCTAATGGCCCTGGAGTTGGGGGGCAGGTGTCACTTTGCAATTGGGCTAGGAAGGCTGCATCCTTGGGAAGGGTCCTCTCGGCCACAGGGAGACTGATCAAATCTTCAAACACCACCAACACTCCACTTCAAGCCAGGAGCTGGTCAGTCAATCACAGGAGCCTAGTATTTCAGGGTCAAGAGGCCTGCAGAGACCGTCCAGTCCTTCTTGGCCTCCTGAAGTAGTCTCTTAGCTGTTCAAAAGTACCTAACAAATTAATGGAAGAAATGGGATCATAGCTCAAGGCTCCTGATGTCCAAATTTGTGGGGCATTGAGAGACATAAACTTTGTGTAGGTTCGTGGGCCTTTAAGAGGATGCCTATACATACACACAGGAGAGCCAGAATAGAGGTGATGGGACTATTAGTCCTTGGGCTATGGCCCCCTGTGGTCTAAGTTTCCAGGGATCCCTGGGAATAGCCTTCATCTCTGTGCAGGCTGAAGTACAGTGACATCCAATTAGTTACTAGCTTCCTGGGCTGCTGGAGACAGCCTTTCTCCTGGGCATAGCTTCTCTCAGACCTGGGTGAAGGCTGGGGTTCTACTGTTCTAGCCAGTTCTTTCCCTCTTCTCTGGGCTTCTATTAGAAAGAACAGTTGTGCATCATGGAAAAGGATGGCAGGGATAGTATCCTTACCAGTGTATTGTCAACATCTAGTACCATATGCACTCAACTATGCTGGGTTTTTGTTTTTGTTTTTGTTTTCTCTTTTCAACAAGGAGTCAGGTGACCAAGACACTAACCCTGGTTCTGCTTCTTACACTGAGTAATCTTGCAGATCTCACCTGCCCGTCTGTTTCTCTTAGTTTTCCCATCTGTAAAATGAAGGAGTTGGAGTAGTGATCTCTTTGATCCTACCCAAGTCCTGAGCCAGCATGATTCCATTCTTCAGGTGTGGGTAGATTCTACAGGAAAGTGTCTCTTGGGTTCCCTGACCCAGCAGGAAGCCCCGCCCTCTCTCTCTGTCTTAAACAGGTGAAAAGGGCCATACCATAGATGGGAATTAAGAGCAGGGGTTGTGGGTAAAGCCAGGCAGAGCTTGGAGCTCAGCATCCTGAAATTAGAGAGTGGACCGTTTGACCCTTCTGTTACAAGCCCAGAGTGAGGGCAACCTTGAATCCTGCCAGTCCAGGCATCTACGCCTTGTTCTTCTCTCGAGCTTCAGCTGAGAACAAGGGGGTGGGGTAGGGGGGAGTCACTGAGGGCTGCTGAACAACCCACAGTCTCTTGCTACTGTTTCTTGGGCTGAGGATCCTACTGTCCTTCACAGACAGGGCCCTGTCTTCCTAAGGAAAAAGAGTTCTCAGTTACGCCTTCCCCAGAAACAGCCAATGGCATCCTACTTTGGTCTCATTGTGTACCTATTCTCTCGCTCTCAAAAATGATACATTCCGATAATTTCTATACGTCCTGAATATATTAGGCAGGCAGAAAGTGTAAAGACTGTAGAGGCACTCAATAGACGAAATGGAGATAATAAATGAATAAAAGTGGACCATACCCCATCTAGAAGGCCCTTTACCTTCTAACCTCCCCCCAATCATATAAGAAACACATACCATTATTCTCCACCTATTAGTGTGTGTGCCAGAGAAGCAGAGGGGCTGGGGAAGAGGAGTTTCTTGGCTTTCCTGTAACCCCACAATGAGCACCTCAATCCTGCTGCTCCGAATATTATCATGAGATGAGAAGAAGACAGAAATGCCCACTACTCCCCAGACACCAGATTTCCTACACTTGGTGAATGTTGAGGCAGTTCTGAAGCTGAGTAGTAGGCCACTAAGCCTTCAGGAAGCCCTGGGGTGAGCAGGGTCCTTGGGTTCCACCTTTCAGCCCACCTGCACTGATGTGTGTGTGTGTGTGTGTGTGTGTGTGTGTGTGTGTGTGTGTCCACAGAGGCTTTGGCAAGCAAGACCTTAGCAGAGGTAGTTAAATTAGGGACTGTAGACATGAAATGGCTTGGCCTTGGAGCAGAGAGGGGACTTAAGAAGCAAGAGCTACATTGGTTCTTCTGAGGGCACTGATGGCAAGTGGAATGAAGGGGAGAAAGAGATGATCTTCTTCACCTAGAGTCCAAGGAAAGGGAATGTTTGCGTATGTGGTGCGTTCGTGTGTGAGTTTGCATGCATGCGTGTGTGTGTGTGTGTGTGTGTGTGTGTGTGTGTGTGTGTGTGTGTTCCTGTCTCTGCCAGGTAGGGCTCAGAAGCAAGAGATCTGATGGTTCAGGCAAGTCCTACCTGTAAACGATGCCAGGAACAACAGCAGCAGCCAGGCTTCAGGGCCCCACATCTCGGCTCCCAGGGACAGGGGCATTGGCCTACAAGCAGACCTGCCCAGTGATTCTGAGGTTCCACGGAGTTCTCCCTGGGAGCCGGTTCTGGAACTGTGTAAAGCTCTGACCCAGAAGGCAGGAAGTCACGGAGTCCCCAGGCACAGACGTACCTGCCTATCCCACTTGGGTCTCCACTAGGGGACCCAGGCCCCAGTTCTACCCACCCAGCCGTGGCTATTACCCCCAAAAAGCCGTGATCGGGAGCCCTGAGCTCCCCCAGAGCTGCTTCCCACGCCGTGGCCAACAACGAAGGCAGAAACCTGGGAACCTGCTAAGCAGGTCAGAACAGGTGCGTCTCCGGGGGCCGGGCCTGGCACAGAGAGGAGACTCCGCAGCCACCGCCCCCACGGCCTGGGCTAGCTAATGGGCGCCAGGGAGGGAGGGAAGAAGGGAAGGATCTGGGTGCGGGTAGTGGGATCTCATCTGCAACAGGGGCTTTACCTGTGAGGGTATGGTCTATGGTCGGCGCTGTGAGGGGGAGCCCCTAGTAGGAAAGTGGAACAGGAGGCCTGGGTGTCTTAAAGAGGGAGGCACCAGATGTGTCTGAGAATGAAACCAACGCTCTTATATGCCAGCCAGGTCAGCTGTTTCCTGGGGTCCTTGACAAGTTCCTCAATCTCCTGAAGGGCTCAGTTTTGGTACCACAGAATCAGAGAACTGAGGAGGTCCCTGATCTGCTGGCCCAAATACCTCATCCTTCAGAAGGCCTACATTGGAGAGTGGACTTGCTAGAGAACAGTCAAGTTAGTCTGGTGGTTTTCTGGAAACAGGAAGCTAGTTCAGAGACCCCTGAGAAAGAACTTCACTGCTTTCCTCCCGCTTCTCCCTGCATGGGAGAGGTGAAGGGACTGACCAAGTAATTCGCTCTGTGGATTCCTGGTTTTCCTCTCAGAACCTTCTCTCCGTAACTGGCCCCGAGCGGTGGTGGCGCACGCCTTTAATCCCAGCACTCAGGAGGCAGAGTCAGGCGGATCTCTATGAGTTCGAGGCCAGCCTGGTCTACAAAGCGAGTTCCAGGAAAGGCGCAAAACTAAACAGAGAAACCCTGTCTTGAAAAACAAACAAACAAACAAACAAACAAACAAACAAACAAAAAAGAGCATCAGCACAACCTGAGGAAGGGGTGGGTGGGCTCTCCTTTCTCTTTATGGTGTGTCCCGCCATGCTCCTGGGGAGGACACCGTGCCTGGACTCTGCAAGGACGATGCTGATGTCACTCTACCCTGCCACTCCTAGAACACTTGTACTCACCTGTCATCTATGTCCAGTTTGGGTGACTACCAGTAACCACTAAGGCACAGCTGGAGAGCCAGAAGAAGGGGTGTGTACCAACCCCCTGAAAGAGAGAGATGAGTCCTCTGGCAGACTGGAATTCCAAAGACAGGTAAAAGCCAGACATGCTGGTGCGTATCTGCAGCCCTAGCCCCTGGGAGGGGAAGGTAGGAGGATCAAGATTTCTAAGACAGTTTTAGCTACATAGAGTTTGGGGCTATCCTGGGCTAGATGAAGCTCTACCTCAAACAATAACAATAATAATAATTTTTTTGTTTTGTTTTTGTTTTTCGAGACAGGGTTTCTCTGTGTAGCTTTGCACCTTTCCTGCAACTCACTTGGTAGTCCAGGCTGGCCTCAAACTCACGGAGATCCGCCTGGCTCTGCCTCCCGAGTGCTGGGATTAAAGGTGTGTGCCACCAATGCCTGGCCAAAAATAGTTTTTGAAGGACACATACATGTGGAGATACACCCAGGGAAAGAAAATATAGAGGTCACATAGGTCTCATGTCCAGAAACACAGAAAGGAAGAACAAAGTATCAGTAACGGGGGAGGTTATTAATGTAGAAGATCACTGTTTCCCCAGCTCTACCTGTTCAGGTTTTTGTGTTTGTTTGTTTTTTAGGTGGAGGCCTAGAACCAGCGCTTTGTGCATACAAGCTCTCTCTACCACTGAGCCACTTCCTCAGTCCCCCTTACCTGTCAACCTTGCTCATCTCTCAAAACTGACCTCAAATGCCACATCTCCCACGAAGCCCTCTCAGCTCCTCCCACTTGAAATTAACCTTTCTTCCCTCCTTCCTCAGCTTTTGCCAGTCTCTTTATTATAGCTTGTGTACTCATAATTTGTGCACATCTTATCTCCTTAACTAAAGTGTAAGCTTTAATTCAAGAGCCATTGATTGAGGCCTGTGGCATGACAGAGATTCAGTAAACTTGTTAAGCCGAGGGAAAGGATGGCGGCTGTCCTCCATGGAGAGCTTGAAAGTTGAGCGCATTTATTTCCAGTCAACCATGCTAGGGCAGTTCACAACCCCTAATGTGAACTGAGTGCTTTATTTATGAAGACCTGCGTTTCTGAATAAACCAATGTCAGTATGGAGAAGATGGTGAGGTAGGAGGGTCAGTAGGTAGAGATCTCAAATGATCATGTTACCATCCTGAACCTGGGTTGTAACCTGGACTCCAACACTGCCGTCGAGTAGACCCATCTCTGGACCCCACCTCTCAGCAGTGATTATGATAGTGACCTCTTCTTCAAGGGCTATTTCCTGCAGGTCAGAGCCAGATTCAAGGGTCAGGCTAGATGCCAAATCTTAATTTCTCTCCACCTCCGCCTTGGCAAACCCCTTCCCCTCTTCAGGACTCAGGTCCCCACCTATGCCAGGGGAACAGCCCCACCCCGATGCTGCTTTGAGATCCAGTGTGGCAGGGGTGGGGTAGGGCCAGGGGGATGGGAGAGGGAGCATCCTGTGTTATAATTATAATTATCACACTTTGGATCCTATCACATGCTTTCAGAGGAGCTCTTTCCTTCCCACGGATTCAACCCTCTAGGTACAGGAAATCACAAGAGAAACTGAGGCATGGGGGTGGGAAAGCAGCTGGATCACATATTGAGTATCCAGTCTGCTTTGGCATTTCTATTCACAATATATTCTTCCCCTCACAGTGCTACCGGCCAGAATCTCTCTGAGCTGAATGATGGGACCCTAAATCACCTACTCCAACTTTAGTCATAGGGAGCACTGAAGAGAAACAGAACTTCTCTGATGTGGTATTAAGGTAATGAGCACACCCACATCTTCATGCCTATGGTCAGGCCCTAGTAAACAACTTTAAAATGGGGGCTGCAGGTGCCACTGGCCAGAGAGAATAAGGCAACCATCCATGCCTGTAATTGAGGTAGGGATTTTCCTTTCCTCATCTAACAAATATTTATCTTCAAGTCCTCTCTATTCCCTCATTCCCTTAGTCCTATAATGTCTCATATGGACCATACTCCTGAAGAATATGCTTTATGCTCAGGCCTTTTCTATCCTCTTCTGGGATGAATCCCAGGGAAGCCATATTTCAGGTCAGGGGCTATACTAAAATGATGGTTATGAAAGCCTTTCAAGACCAATGCCTATATTCAGAGCTCAATTCTTTCTTCTACATTGACTCCCCATTCCCCTCGTGCCTCACTACCTACCTCCTCCCACCTACATTCTGAGTTCTAAGAATGGGGACAATCCAAGCCGTGATGGATGGCATCCTTAGCGCATGCCTTTGTCTGTGCAACACCACTGCGCATGACCGCAAGCATACATTCGTTCAACAGACACTTAATGAAAATCACGGTGTCAGGCTCAATCAGGAAGTGACGGAGACATAGGACACAGGATCCCTGCCCTCGAGGGCCCCTCAATCAGGAGACAGACACATATATATGTGGTACAAATGACACCTCACCATCACGTGTTTCCTCTGTGTGTCTCTGTGTCGCTAATATACATGGGACTGCCCCTGCCCCTGTCCCTGTCCATGTGGAGATTATCTGCGTGTGTCCAAGCATCCGCTTGAACTGGTCTCAGTCCCCATGGAAGGCTGCACACCTCAGCCAAACCGGTTGGAGAGGGTTGTGCTGAAATTTTTGTTTGTGACAGTGCGGCCTGGGGTGAGTCAGGGAGGGACAGGGCTGGGTGGAGTGGTGTGGGGGAGGAAGAGCGAGAGTGAGGGTCAGATTGAGTGATCAAGGGAGGGAGGGAGGGGGCCAAAGTGGGGAGGGGGGGTGGGGTGTCAGGAGAATGGGCCTGGGGTAGGAGGAAATCAGAGAACTCCTCAGTGAGTGATATCCTGTTTGTCCAGGTCAGAGAACAGACCTAAGCTTGAAGGGGAGCTCTGGCACCAAGAGAGGGTGAATAACAATCAGAATGCAACTAGGTAGAAGCATGGGTGTGGATGAAGGGTTGGCACTCCGTTTCTGCACGGCGTTGATAAGCTGTCCATCCTCCGGCTTCTGCAGAGTTTGCACAGCAGGCTGTGGGGTGCTGACTGACGTGGTAGAAGACGTGGTCATTGGACTTGACCCTGTCCCCAGGACTGAGGCTGCAGCAGGTAGCTTCCTCACTCCATGGATGCCTCTCCACTTCTGGAGATGTGGAGAGAGACTCCCCACACACACAACATGGGGGCTCCAGAAGCCTTTCCTACTCCGAAAAAAGCCTTTGCTCCCACCAGCCTCCAGCTTAGAACCTTGCTATGCCCGACATTGGGATGGTGGCATCTTGTTTTCCGAGCTATTCCATCTCATTGTTGATACATGCCGTGCTGTTCTTATCTGCCAATCATGCAGTCTCGATACCCAGCCCATCTCTTCATGACGACCACATTTCCTGGTTGCCTAACAACATCTCTTCGAGCTCAGGGGGCTGGGCATGCTTGTTCCTCAAGGGTTCTAAAGCTGGAGTAAGCCACCCAGGAACAGAGGGCTGAACACAAGGCATGTCTGGGTCCTGTTTCTCAACAGAGACAGCTGAATGTAGAGCCCCTCCTCTTTGCTCTCATTCAGCCTCTATAAACACACTTCCGCAACATCAGTGACTAGAACATGGGTTAAGAGACAAAAGCCTTTATTATTTTACCCCGTGTTTATGGATGGGCTGACACTTTCAGAAGGCTGTTGGAATAAGCCCTGGCTGGCATGGGATGAGACTAGGAACTCTCCTGGAAATCAGTCTTCTGAGTAGTAACAGTAGCAGCAAAAGATGTAGCCAGGGTTCAGGAAGCCAGAGCAAAGGTAAGGGGGAAGCCTGAGAATTTGGTGAGAAAATGGATTCTAGTTTGGCTGTGTTATCTCTGTCCCCACTATCGATCATAGAAAGAGCTAGTTTCCTCCCGGGGGAGCCCACTGTACATGGAGGCAGCCCCCAGAGGTGAGCCTACCCTGCTTTCCAGCTTTACCTTGAAGTCTTCCTGAACTGGTTTCTCCTTCAGTTCCAGAAGCAGCATAAAAGCAAGCGTTAGGCATCACGAATGTCCACTGCACTGATAACTAACAGGGTCAGGAGTCTCAGTCCAAGAGCTGTGAGGAAAGGGTAGAGGAACAAGGAGGGGCATCTGACCTCCCTGCATCTAGGCTTACTATGGTCTTCTCTGGGGACACCTGCTGCGATTGGGCGTACCTAGGAGGTTGAGGCATTTTTGGGTGGAGGGAAGCCTACTCAAGTACCTGTATTCTATATGGGAGCCCCAAACTCAAGACTGTCTCAAAACTTTTTTTTTTTAGGACAGGGTTTCTCTGTGTAGTTTTGATGTCTGTCCTGGATCTCACTCTGTAGACCAGGCTGGCCTTGAACTCACAGAGATCCACTTGGCTCTGCCTCCCTAGTGCTGGGATTAAAGGCATGTGCCACCACTGCCTGGCTCAAAACATTTTTTGGGAGGGCTGACACAGGCCAGGAATGGTGTCACATGCCTGTAATCATAGCAAAGGCACAGGGAATGTCAGAAGTTCAAGGCCACCCTGATCTACACAGAGTTTCCAGCCAGCCAGAGTTACATAGCAAGAACCTCTTTCAAGTGTATGTGAGTGTGTATGAGTGTGTGAGTGTGTGTATGTGAGTGTGTGTCCGGGGTAGGGAAAGCAGTTCCTGGCAATGGAGCTCAAGATTAGCATGCTTGTCTAGGACCTGGAATCCATTTCTAGGTTTTAGGGTTTTTTTTGTTTTTTTTTTTTTTTTCAAGACAGGGTTTCTCTGTGTAGCTTTGTGCCTTTCCTGGAGCTCACTTGGTAGCCCAGGCTGGCCTCGAACTCACAGAGATCAGCCTGCCTCTGTCTCCCAAGTGCTAGGATTAAAGGCGTGTGCCACCACCGCCCGGCCTAGTTTTGTTTTTTTTTGAGACAGAGTTTCTTCGTGTAGCCTTGGCTGTCCTAGGTTTAGTGGTGGGTCTTTATTTGATGAGCCATCTTGCCAGCTCCCCAAAAAAGAATTTAAAACGCAAAAAGATAGCGTTGTGTGATGGCCACGCCTTTAATCCCAGCACTCCAGAGGCAGACACAGAAGTATCTCTGACTTTGAGGTCAGCCTGATCTACAAATCAAGTTCCAGGGCACCTAGGCCTACTCAAGGTTTCAAGAGAAACCCTGTCTTGAAACATCAAAAGGAAAAAAAAAAAAAGACAAACAAAAAAGGAAATGAAAAGATAGACAATTTCTAAATAATGGAAATTACATTTATTCACTGTGAGGATTGTGGGGGAGGTGCATACAATGGCCCTCACGTGGAGGTCAGAGAACTACTTTCAGAAATCAGTTCTCTCCTTCCTTCCATCAAACTCAGGTCATCAGGCTTGGCTGCAAGCACCTTTCCCTACTGAGCTATCTTACCAGCTCCTAGAGAGGAAATTCAGAGACAAAATCTGAGCAGGAGAAAGCCATTGAGAGAAATGTATGGATGCCTACTGCTCACCGCTAGGATTTATTAATTACTCACAATGTTTGCTGTTGGTTCTCATACTCAGTAACTGTGATGCTCTCCTGTTAGACATAGCTTTCCTCAAGAACACAAATTCACTAAGTGGTGGCGGCAGCGGCAGCGGCGGTGGCGACCCACGCCTTTTATCCCAGCACTCCCAGAGGCAGGTGGATCTTTAGGAGTTCGAGGCCAGCCTGGTCTACAGAGATAGTTCCAGGATGGCTAGGGTTGTTACAGAGAAAACTTCTCTCAAAAAAAACTTAAAAAAATTTTTTCTTCCCCATCATCTCTTCTTCACTATTGTCTAACTTGCCTGACCCCACTCCCCTCCATCTTAAATATGCTTACAATTTTATCTTTCTTTCTTTTTCAGATTTATTTATTTATTATGTACACAGAAGAGGGCACCAGATCTCATTACAGATGGTTGTGAGCCACCATGTGGGTGCTGGGAATTGAACTCAGGACCTCTGGTAGAGCAGTCGGTGCTCTTAACCACTGAGCCATCTCTCCAGCCCACAATTATATCTTTCTATCTTTCTCTCAGATACTTTTCTTTTTTTCTTTTTCTTTGGTTTTCCAGACAGGTGTTCTCTGCGTAGGCCTGGCTGTCCTGGAACTCACTCTGTAGATCAGGCTGGTCCCAAACTTAGAGATCCACCTGCCTCTGCCTCCCAAGTTCTGGGATCAAAGGCATGTCAGGCTTCTCTCAGATACTTTCTAGCTCATGTCCAATAACAGGAGCTCTCAAGCCCTGGCCTCATGCAATTTATTTCCCTGGCCGCTCCTCTGACCTTGTGTGTCCACATCTTTGAGCTAAGAACACAGTCAGAATTGATGTCAGGCTGGCCCCAAACCATGGAAGTCAAGTGGCCAGGATGGGCTGCAGGAACAATGTAGGCAGGTCAGGGACAATAGAGGAAGAACCAGAGAGAAGGCCTGACAGATGAGGTGGCCTAGAGAGTAATGGAGGGCACTGTGGAAGTCCTGGGACTGTGGTAGTCACTGGGCTAAGTGTTGGTTTTTTGTTTTGTTTTGTTTTGTTTTGTTTTGTTTTGTTTTGTTTTGTTTTTTTATGTACACTGAACAATTCTGAGGACCAGAGATGACCCCAGGGCCAGAAAAATGGCTCAGGGCCAGACATGGTGGTCCACGCCTGATCTCCTAGCAGTCAGGAGGCTAAGGCAGAATTGTGGGTTTGAGGCCTGCCTGGGGCACTTAGCAATGCCCTGTCTGAAGAAAGAAAAGAACATGGGGGTAAAGCAGGGAGAAGATGAAGAACATTGTGAAGATTTAAGTCAAGGCTTAGGTTTGGGGCTGGGATAGACATCTTGGACTGGAGAGCACAGACCACCTCAGGTGCCCTTCTCAGGTACAGGTCATACCAACGCAGCCTGACTTGTGGCCACTTCCTGCCAGCCCTCCCCTTTCCTTTTTTCCTGCTTCCTCCAGGAGAACTGGGCATCCTAGGCAACTCCTCTCTTGGGTCTAGGGTTCTTACTAGATAGAACTGAAGGAGATCCAGAAACGGAGTGCCTACAGCTCAAGTGTGTGTGAGGTTCAAGCTATATATCCAGGTATGATGCAAAGGGCTCAGCCCTGGAGTCCACGCTGCAAGAGAAAGAGACCAAGCTGGGAGAAACTGGAAAGGCCCCTGGGACGAGGAGTTACTATTTCTCATAAGGAGAGGCAGAGATCAAGACAGGCAGCACAGTCCAGGACAGGCAAAAGCAACAGCCTAAAATGAGCAGCAGACCAATGAGGTTTAAGTAAAATGACCTCACCCCTATTGGTGAAATTATTAAAGTCACTCCACGTAGTTAAAAGGGAGGTTTATTTTGTGGGGTAACTTACAAATGAAGGGGTAGGTAGGTTGTAGGGTCTGGCAAAGGTATGGCGCAGTCTGGCGGTGTTCTCTGGAGAACTCTGCTTGGTCTACCTCCAGCATCCAGGGTCCGGGCACCAAGAGATCCTTCTCATTTGGATCCTGGGTCTTCAGCGTCCTCTCTCGGCCCCGCCTTGTAGGCGTGACCGTTACCGAAGCCTCAATGGGGGTTGGAACTTCCAGGCCAAGGCTGGAATGGCTACCCACTACACACCCCCTCCAGTCAGCACCTTGTTGAATCCAAGGAGTGTGTCAGATCCATGTCCAGTTGTTGGAAAGTGAGCCAGTGAGAAGTCTTAGGGAGATTAGCTTTTAGCTACAGCTACAGGAAACTGGGGGAGGTCTTTGTTTGGGGGATGTTATCATTTAACTTATTTTTTTTTTTTTAAGTTAGGACCTTTTTGTGTAGTCTTAGCTTAGTTTTGTGTAGCCTTGACTAGCCATCCTCCTGCATCAGCTTCCCAAGTGCTGAAATCAAAGGTGCTGTGTATTCATGCTCTCTCTCTCTCTCTCTCTCTGTGTGTGTGTGTGCTTGTGGAAGCCAGAGGATAATCTCAGGGGCTGTTTCTCAGATGCTGTCCACTAGTATTTTGAGACAGATCTCTCATTGGCCTGGAGCTCACCTAACAGCCTAGGGGTCCACCGTCTCTGCCTTGCCAGCACTGGGATGCTGTGTCCAGCTTACTTCCATGCGGGTTCTGGGGACGGAACTCAGGTCCTGGGGCTTGCATCATTGAGCTATCTCCCCAGCCTTAGATGTTTGTTTTAGAAGAGAATTTTACCATAACCTTTGAAAACTGAGGATCTGACTTGTCAAATACAGGAAAAGATAATTGGATGGGCAAAGACACAAAGCTATTATTGAATCTCAGCTTAACATACAGGTGGGGACAGGCCTGGTGGGCAGGCCTGTAATCTTAGCTTGTCAGGAGGCTGAGGCAAAGGCCAGCCTGGGAAACTTATCAAGACCGTAACTCAAAGTTTAAAAAAAAAAAAAAAAAAAAAAGGTTGGCGATGCATCGAAGTAGTGGAGTGTTGCTTAGCAACATGCTAGGTTCAGTCCTCAGTACCAGACATTTTAAAAAAGGAAGGAAGGGGGTTAGGAATTTAGCTCAGTGGTAGAGCACTTGCCTAGCAAGCGCAAGGCCCTGGGTTCGGTCCTCATCTGGGGGGGGGGGGGAGTGAGGGAGACCACGGCAACGCGTCCAGGTAATCATCTGGGGGGGGGGGGCAGTGAGGGAGACCACGGCAACGCGTCCAGGTAATCATCTAGTCTGCGACTGTGCCTTCTCGTGCATGCCCTCTCCACGTACATTTAATTTGGATCAGGAGGGGAAAGGCCCAGTGTGCTCCTGGTCCCCTGAATCCTATTCCGTCCATGTCCACTGAAATCTTGGACGTTCTCCGTGGCCTGGATTTCTCAACCTAATGGGGAGCAAGTTCAAGTTGAGAACCCAAAGGCCAAAGTCACAGCCATCCTTCCCACTTAAAGCCCAGCCTGGGGGACACAGATCTGTCTCTGTCCCTCCCCAGCTGGGCTAGGAGTAAAGAGAGAGCTGTCTGTATTTCCTCCTACAGCTGAAACCAGTCAGCCTTGATCTGGGCCTGTGGGGACAGCGTGAAGGCCTTCAGTAACCCGGCTTGAATAAAAGGAAGAGAGCAGGGAGGGGCAGGGGTGTTTTTCTCTCCTCCCCGTCTCGCCCCCACCCACCTTCAAGGCTGGGCAGCTCTGCCCAGGATCCTATCAGGAGAAACTCCCTGCCCTTCCTTAATCCTGAGTTCCACAGTGCGGCGGTCTCCACGTTACATTATTCTAAAGAGGCAAGATGAAATCACTGTTCTTCCCAGGACCCAGTGGTGAAAATTTGTCCACGATATGCCTGAGCTATTCTTCCTCCCCCACTTCACCCACTGACCCCCTTCTCCTCCTCCCCCACGTCCCCCCCCCCCCCATCACCATCATCACCTTTCACACCTGTCTCCTCTCTTGGAGACTGGACTCTACTGCCCTCTAGTGGCCACCCAATCAGTCCCTTCAAGGACTTTACCACTAACGGTTACATAAACGGGAACGCTGAGGGACACCTACCCAAATCTCAGACACTCAAGTCCACGTTCATTCCCTCAACCTCTGACCTGTGGCTTGTTTCTTTCCTACCTCATCCCTAGAGAAAATCCCAAGCTGGAAATCCTGCAGCAGGAAAAAACAAAAACCCAAACCAAACCAAACCCAAAACCCCCACGGTCCATTGGTCCCCCGCCCCCCCACCTGCGCCTCAAATGTCATAATCACAAGCTAATTGGCCGCTACTGGGTTCTTCTAAGAAACTGTCAGCCCCCAGCCTTTTTGAGCCCAAGTCTTTTAGGCTATTCACTGGTTTCGCCACATCTCGTTGCTGTGGCGACGTCACTGCAAGACCGCGGTAGCTAACCAGGTCTGCTGTCTCCAAGGTAACAGACGCTTTGCGACCTTCGGTTTGCAGCGGTCGCACTGCAGTCTCCGCAGTGGTTGCTGGGCGACAGCGGTGGAGAGACGGGGGTGTCTTGAGTAAGGACCTGGGCTCGTCTTGGAGGGGAAGCTAGCCTATGCCTGAAGGAAGTGCTGGGCCCGGCGAGCAGGGGTGTGATCGGAAGCGACCCGACTGCTCTCCCATCGGCTGGGCCCATGGCTGGGGCGGAGTCCCCCGGTCGAGCACCGGGCTTGGCCTGGACCTGGAGGCCAGTGGCGCGGGACGCGCTCCTGGCTCGTGCCTTCCATTCATGCACCGAGCTGCAGGGACGGTTCTATCTGGTAGGGGGTCTCCTAGAAGGAGGTGCAAAAGTGCCCAGCAGCGATACTGTGATCTTTGACCCAGCCGGGGGCCAAGCTGTACGGCTGCCAGCCCCGGGCAGTCCCGCTCGCAGTCACCACGAAGCGGTCCTGGTGGGCGGACGTTGGCTCTGCGTGGTGGGTGGCTGGGACGGGTCCCGTCGCTTAGCCTCGGTGGCAGCTCTGGACACGGAGAGTGGAGTGTGGGAGGTATGGACTGCGAAACCTGGCAACTGCCCTCCTGCTGGCCTCAGCAGCCACACCTGCACTCGCCTCTCAGACGGCGAGCTGCGAGTGTCTGGCAGGGAGGGTGGCACCCGCACTCAGCGTCGCTATGGAAGCATCTACACGTTAAAGCTGGACCACAGCACCCGCAGTTATTGGTACAGCAACCTTTGCCCCAAACGTTTGTTTGTTTTCTCCGCACTCTAGAAACACAAAACCCAAACAAACTTCCGGGTAGCTGATTCCTGTCCTCACCCTATCTTGTAACTCTATCTGCTCCAAACCTGGCTTTCTCTTTCACAAGGGCACTCTGGCAAAGCGGTACATCATTCGAATCTTTTCAGAAAACCCGAATTTCTGTGTACCAACAGCTACAAGGAAGAAGGCTGCCACACGGTCTCACGATCAGGTCACTGTGCTGCCCTGCTGCCGACTGCCGGGCCCCACCCGGGTCATCAGCTATTGCTCTTCGGGGGCTGCAACTCGGTCGACCCAGAAGTAATTGGGAAATGGAGCCGTGGGAAAATTAAGGTATCAGCTACTTACATTTTAGAGCAGAAGAGGGCTAACACTGAGATGAGCAAACCCTTCTTCAGACAGTCCCTTTTTTCTCCCCCAAGGAGGAACCACCCGTTGCCCCTCATTTGACGGGACAGCTTGAAAGGCTTGTGAGCAGTGGGCAGGGCTTGCAGCAGGGACCCCAGAGCCTGCGCCATCATTCCTGTTCAGTGGTGGGACCTTTCGCTGTACTCTTTGGTGGTGAAACTCTGTCCAGAGCTAGAGACACGATCTGCAATGACCTCTACATCTATGACACCCGTGAGAGCCAAACTAATGTTGGGCGGGAGGGAAAGACATGAGAACCTAAAATCTACCAAAAGATGGAGTGGTGGGTACAGGAGAGGACAAATTAGTTGACAAGAGTTAAAGAGGCAGGCGCAGAGGCAGGAGGATCTCTGAGTTCAAGGCCAGCCTGGTCAACATAGTGAGTTCCAGGGCAGCCAGGGCTACACATAAGACCCTGTCTAATATATATTTAAATACACATTCTCTTTTTAAAAACAGAGTCAGAGCTGGGCTTTGGTAACACATGCCTTTAGTCCCAGCACTCGTGAGGCAGAGGCAGATGGATCTGTGAGTTCAAGGCCAGCCTGGTCTACAGAGCGAGTTCCTTGTCAGCCAGGGCTACACAGAGAAACCCTGTCTCGGAAAACAAAGCCAGGCATGGTGATACTCTGGGAGTTTGAGACCAGCCAGAGTAACATAGTGAGACCCTGTCTCAAGAAACAAAACAAAATAAAATAGAAAATATACATAGAATATTTGAAAAGGCCAACAAATCAAATGAGAAAAATACCAGGCGAGCATCTGATGTGTTGAAGGTGAGGAAGAAGTATCCCTCCTCAATAACCACCCTCTGCTCTCAACCCAACAGGCAAGTCTCCGCCTCTGTGGTTCCACTTCCCCTGTGCAGACCGGAGACTGAAGCGTGTGGGCCATCGCACTTGCCTGTGGAACGACCAGCTTTATTTGGTTGGGGGTTTTGGTGAGGACGGCAGCACAGCTAGCCCACAGGTTTGCATTCTGGAACTCTTTGTCTAGAGAACAGAAAGGCACATGGGTCAGGCCTCTCTCTGTGTTGTGGCAAACCCACACAGCATTCTCATCACAGCTATTGCACACTTTATCTGCTTATTAAATTCCAATCTGAGAATCAACACTTTGTCTCTGAATTCTTTTTGGAGGGCACTAAATAAGTAAACACCTTTATTTGCAAGGGAAAGGCCAAAGGATAAGCCTTCCTCATACTGGGAGCTATTAACCTGGCAGAGACAACTGCAAATCATCTATTTTTTTGTTTTGTTTTGTCTGAAATAGGGTCTCACTGTGTATAGCCTTGGATGGCCTGGAACTCAGAGATCTGCCTCCTGTTGTATTCCAAGCACTGAAATTAAAGGCATGTGTGCCACCATGCCCAGCTGTATGCTGTCTTTTGCCCTTAATGTAACCCTAAAGGAGAGAAAGTTTCAGGCTACAGCTAAGCATTCTGACCAAAACATTTAATTAACAAAAAATATTACAATAGCAGAGAAAATAATAATAATAATAACAACAATAAAAAGAAATTAGGAGTCAGGGGAAAAAAGTGCAGAGGCCTTAGTTCCTAAGAGACCAGCACTCCTGCTGAGCTGGACTTAGCCCCAGACCCTTCTGAGTTTTCCTTGGCTGCTGGCTTCTCATCTTCCCCCATAAGACGAATGTTGTGCTTTTCCCGAAATTCATTGAGTTCTTTCCCCTTTGCCTGGAGCTGCTGTGACAGAGTCTCGATGATCTTCTGTATCTGGAAGGTTAAGGGAGAGGTTAAGGTTAGAGGAGCGCACGTCTCTTTCCCACCCTGGAATGGACTAGAGGAAGCGGACAAGACAATACTCAACCTTACCTTTGGCCAGGAAGGAACAAAGCCCAGACTCTCAAACACAGTGTCCACTACAAGGGGATCACCTGAGCTACTTACTTCTGTTATTTATTTTTGACCATTTCATAAACATAAAGAATATAGTCTGATCATACTTAGATACTTTGCCCCCCTTTTCCCCACCCCACCCCCTTTGTTTTTTTGTTTTGTTTTGTTTTTGAGACAGGGTTTCTCTGTGTAGCCCTGGCTGTCCTGGAACTCACTTTGCAGACCATGCTGACCTCAAACTCACAGGGATCCATCTGCCTTTGCCTCCGTCCAGGCTAACCCTAACCCCACTCCTTTATCCACCTCCTCCACAGTCCCCCATCTCATAATCACATATCTCTGTTTTGTTTTGTTACCCACCAAGTTTAACCAGGACCACCCTTGTGGGCATGAGTCTGGAGCTATATCTACTGGAGGATGAGCAACTCACCAGGGCTACGAGACACCCTCTCTTAGCAACCTTCAACTGTCAACAGTCCCCAGGGAGGGTGGGCTGCTTGTTTTTAAAATACCATTTATCATACTATGGTTTCTTCTTTTAGGTTACATTCATTTCTTTACTTAGTGACTTATAGTTAGCCCAGGCTGGCTTCAAACCCAAGATTTCCCTGCCTCATCATAGCAAGTTAATCACCAATGAATGGTACCTCTTTCTCCTTTTAAAATGTCACTTATGGTATCTTTAGGGGTCTGGTTCAGTGGATCCGAGAGAGCGTAAGAAGTGGTATGTTAAACTGACTCTTGGCTGGAGGCAGAGCTCAGTGGCAGAGTGCTTAGCCTATTATGCATAAGGCTCTGGATTTGATGCCCAGCACTGTTAAACTAGTTCTTCAGGTGACTTTGATCCAGGTATCCATGGACTAACTGAGAAACACTGCTCTCCCCATCCTCCTCCCAAACCAACCACGTCAAAGAGCCTATGGAAAGGGCACTAGCCAGCAACTCTCCCATAAGGAGCTGGACTTCATAATCATAGAAAGGGCACAGACTAACAACAGGCTATATACTATCTTCAACAGGACTTTCTTCCTCACATTCCCTAAAACCCTGGGCATCCCCATAACCTCTTAGTTGCCCAAATTCCTCCTCAGGAATTCTTTTTTTTTTTTTTTTTTAAAGAATTTTTGTTTGTTTGTTTGTTTGTTTGTTTTGAGACAGGGTTTCTCTGTATAGCTTTGTGCCTTTCCTGGAACTCACTTGGTAGCCCAGGCTGGCCTCGAACTCACAGAGATCCGCCTGGCTCTGCCTCCCGAGTGCTTTTTTTAAAAGAATTATTTTTTTTTAAAGAATTATTTATTATGTATACAGAAGAGGGCACCAGATCTCATTACAGGTGGTTGTGAGCCACCATGTGGGTGCTGGGAATTGAACTCAGGACCTCTGGAAGAGCAGCCCCCCTCAAGAATTCTGGCTCACCTGCTCTTTGTTACCCTCCAAGGCAGGCAGCACTTCTTTGACGGTCCGCTCTACCAGCACCCCTCCAACCATTCGGTAGCACTTGCGGGTTTCATCCACTTCCTTCAGTGTATCAATCACTAGGCTGGGTAGGAGAACGAGACCTCAACATTCAGTTCCGCTCTAGTGCAACCCTCCCTCAAAAAGGCCCAGGCAGTTGCTCCACTATTTCTCTGACTTCCTCACCTGTGCTCATTCAATTCCATCTCCAGCTCAGCTGCTTTGGATGCCAAGCCTCTCTGTTCCTGCCGAAGGCGATTAAAGCCAGCAATGACCTAAGAGCATGAGAGAGAGAAGATGAGAGATGAGACCGTGAAAATGCCAGCAAGTAAAGGCAGCCCAGAGGATGGCCAATTTTACAAAGACGCAGAAGTGGATTCCCACCTTGGGAAAAAAGCAGAATACAAATTTGCAATTTCCTAGTCTATGGGATTCCTTCCCCAGTGCCTTCATGTGGGAGGGATTTACTAACAGATCTGAACCTGGGCCTATGCAAGAGGAGTAAATTCTTCTAACCACTGACCTATCTCGCCAGTTTCCACACCTCCTCACCCAAGATGTTTTCATTTTTAATTAGATGGATATGTGTGTGTTTGTGCACACACAGAGACGAGAAGAGAGTGTTGGATTCCCAGGAGCTGGAGTCCCAGGCCGGATATGGGTGCTGGGCATCAACCCTGGGTCCTCTAGAGGTACAGTATGGACTCCTAACCACTGAGCCCTCATCTTTTCAGTCCTTGCCTTTTTCTAAGATTTAAAGTGTCACTTTTATGTGTATGTGTGTGCCTGTGCATGTACATGTACATGTGTGGAGGTCAGAAGAGGGTGTCAGATTCACCTGGAACTACAGTTACAGGTAATTGCGAGCTTCTGGGTGTGGGGCCTGGGGACTGAACTCCAAAGGACAACTCTGCCAGCTCCATTCTCTCCTTCAGCTGTGCGTCCCAGGGGTCAAGCTCCGGTGGCCAGGCTTGTGCAGCAAGCGCTTTACTCACTAAACCACAAGAGCTCTGTAATAACAGCTCAGGGCTGGAGACAGCTCAGTGAGAGGTGCCTCAGCATGCAGGAGGCACTGGAGTTCAATTCCCAGCACCACTCCAATGATGAAAAAGAAACTCGTACATGGATGGTGTGCTAACTATCCCCATCCAACGTGGAACTTCCTCCTCTTTACCTGGGCAGGGCTTCTGAGGGGCCACCAATCACAAAACCCTTGTCCCCTGGACCCCAGAGGTCAGTAACCTATGCTAGTCTTTTTTCGGGTATCTGAGTTGTGGGTGGAGACAAAGGTATAATGGAAGCGGCTGGAGCTATGAACACTGTGGTCACAAAGAGGAGACCTTCTGCTCTGATTCCTGGGTTCCTTAAAGCGGCCCCAGTTCTTGAACTTTACTCTAATTAGCCCTTTTGTGCTGAGTTTTGCAAGCTGCCTGCTATTCTTCAAAACACTCATTAAAACAGGTCTGGTTGTTCACACCTGTAATCTGAGCACTCCCAGAGATCACGGTAAGCTCCAGGCTAGCCAGGGCCACAGTGATAAACTATCCTGAAAAGCTAAGAAAATAAAAAAAAATAAGAAAAAGGCAAACAAGTTGTTTGTTTGGTTTGGTTTAAAGAAAAAAAAAAGGGGGGGGGGGCTTGGCCTAGTGCACCGAGGAAGCTGAGGCAGGAGGATCAAGAGTTGAAAGGCCCTGTCTTTTCAGGGGAGGTGGGGGGAGGGAGAGTGGGGGAAGATGAAGAAAGAAAGGTAGGAAGGAAGAAGTGGAAAAGGAGAGGGGAAGGAAAGTCAAAAGTAATACTGTGACTAACCCAGACTCCAACCGTTCTCCAGCACCCAATGGCGCACTCTTCTGGACAGATGTGGTGCCACACTCCTAGCCAGCTTTCTCACTAACAGCAGCGTTTCCTACACACATACCTCTCCACCCTTTAACTGTAGCACTAGAGCTCAGGCCTAGGGCTTGCACTATGCTAAGAAGGCATCTACCAGTGAGCTGTCCCTTTACCCTATTTCCTTACTCTGGTGTGTATACGACCTAGTTTTGGTTGTTGTCTTTCAGGATAGGACGGTAATCTACTGAAATGTGTCAATTATCCCATTGTGGAAAAATTCAGCCATAAGTACAGTAAAAGTAATCGCATTGTCAGCAGCTAACTGCAACGTAACTTAGGTGAAATGCACGCCAATTTGTTTGTTTTCTAGACAGGGTTTCTCTGTATAACAGTCCTGGCTGTCCTGGAACTAGCTCTGTAGTCCAGGCTGGCTTTGAACTCAAGAGATTTGCCTGCCTCTGCCTCTCCCGAGTGCTGGGATTAAAGCCAGTTTTCAGCTGCCATCCCTGGGGTCTCTAGGATAAACAGTCTAGCTCTGTTTGCACTCCTCAGAATTCCCACTGTTCCTTTTAAAACATGAATTTCCTAGTGGTCTTCTCCCTATGGCTACATCTAATTCTTCTCCTTTCCTCACTCCCCATTGTATTTTTCTTCCCCTTCTAAGATTTATTTATCTATTTGATGTATATGAGTGCTCTATCTGTATGTATAACTTTAGGTCAGAATGGGCATCAGATCCCACTATAGATAGTTGTGAGCCACCATGTGGTTGTTGGGAATTGAACCCAGGACCTCTGGAAGAGCAGCCAGTGCTCTTAACCACTGAGCCATCTCTCCAGCCCCCATAGTATATTAAAATAAATCAATAAATAAGATTTACTTTATGTGGTCTTAGTTGTTGTTGGTAGTGGTGGCTTTTTTTGTTTGTTTGTTTGTTCTTGTTTTTGAAGACAGGGTTTCTCTGTGTAGCCTGGAACTTGCCCTGTAGACCAGGCTGGCCTTGAACTCAGAGATGCACCTGCCTCTACCTCCTAAATGATGGGATTAAAGGCATGCCACACCACCAACCCAGTTTTTTTCCCCTTTTAAACACGAAGTCTTTTCTATTTTTTTCTTTTTATTTATTAATTTATTTAGTCCCATATAGCCCAAGGTGACTTGAACTTCTGATCCTCTTGCCTCCACCTCCCAAGTCCTGCTAGGAATACAAGAGTACTGATCATACCCAGTTTATTCAATGCGCCGGGCAGTGGTGGCACACGCCTTTAATCCCAGCACTCGGGAAGCGAAGCCAGGCGGATCTCTGTGAGTTCGAAGCCAGCCTGGGCTACCAAGTGAGTTCCAGGAAAAAGGCACAAAGCTACACAGAGAAACCCTATCTCAAGGAAAAAAAAGAAAAAAAAAAAAAAAAAAAAAAAAAAAAGAAAAGAAAAAAGAAAAAAGCCTTTCACCAGTTTATTCAAATGCTAAGCATTCAACCCAAAGCCCCATGCACAGAAGACAAGCACTCTACCAACTGGGCTATACCTCCAATCCCAAATCTTCTCTATTCATAATTGTATTATTTGTCACTATTTACCCTGCCCTCTTTTCTGTTATCACCCAGAAAAATTTAAATACGCAAATATAACCTATTTTTAACCACTAAGTCTTTCATGACCCTACAACTGCTTTCCACAGTATGGAAAGTAAAGAGCATCTACTGTGCTCCAAGCATTATGATAGCCTAGATGTTCCATCTCATTTATGTCTAAAAAATGAAACAGACTAAGGTCCAGCTCAGTGGTAGAGCACTCTGTGTGTCAGGGTTCAATTTACAGCCTGGGGGAGGAGGGGACAACTATAAAATATGTACCTTAGTTTATAAATCAAGAGTCACGGCCCCGATGCAGGCAGAGCTGGACTTATACACAGGCTTCTCTACATCTAAGAACCTTTTCTACGACTGATGTTGTTTCTGGCTTGTTATACACTAATCTCAGTTCTTCCTGTCTCATTTCTACAGTGGGAAGTGACTAAAGAGTCTGTTCGTATTATTCCTTCACTTTATTAGCTGCAGTTTCAATTTATTTGTTTGTTTGTTTTTGTTTTGTTTTTTGAGACAGGGTTTCTCTGTGTAGCTTTGCGCCTTTCCTGGAACTCACTCTGTAGCCCAGGCTGGCCTGGAACTCGCAGAGATCGGCCTGGCTCTGCCTCCCGAGTTGCTGGGATTAAAGGCGTTCGACAACAGCGCCTGGCCTGTTTTTGGTTTTTTCAAGATAGGCTTTCTCTGTGTAGTTTTGGTGCCTTTCCTGGAACTTATTCTGTAGCCCAGGCTGGCCTTGAACTCACAGAAATCCACCTGGCTCTGCTTCCGAGTACTGTTTGATATTCTTTTTAAAAAGATTTATTTATTATGTATAGTGTTCTGTATGTACGTATGCCTGTACACCAAAAGAGGGTGCCAGATGTCATTCAGATGGTTCTGAGCTGCCATGTGGTTGCTGGGAATTGAACTCAGGACCTCTGGAACAACAGCCAGTGATCTTAACCACTGAGCCATCTCTCCAGCCCTCAAATGATATTCTTAGATATTTCTATAGTTTATGAACCCAAGCCTTCTCGTAGACTTACAATTAACCATTACAGAAGATTTTTAAACTTTTTTTTTTTTCCAGGCCAGAAAGATGGCTCAGTATGTAAATGCTTTTGCTGCCCAAGCCTGATGACCAGAGTTACATTCTCAGAATCCACGCAAAAGTGGAAAGAAAGAACCAGTTCTGGGTCTGCAGGATGGCTCAGTAGATGAGGGCACTTGACAAGCCTGGAATCAGCAGGACCCACATGGTAGAAGGAAAGAACTAACTCCGGTGAGTTATCCTGACCACCATATCTGTGCTGTCATATGGATGAACATGCATGCACATGCAATAAACATATTAAAATGCACTAAGAAATAGGGTACTCCAAGGAAAGCACCAAACTACATCAGTTCATGACCACCAAGCCAACAAAGACTCCTATACACCAAGGAGAAAGACTGAAGCATCAAAGTACAAGAAAGAATAAATGTCACCGGGCGGTGGTGGCCACGCCTTTAGTCCCAGCGCTTGGGATGCAGAGGCAGGCGGACCTCTGTAAGTACCAAGATGGCCTGGTCTATAGAGCAAGTTCCAGGACAGCCAGAGAACTTTGTCTCGAGAAACAAAACAAACAGACAAAAAAAACCAAACCAAACCAAAACAAAAGAGTAAATTTCAAGACAGGGATAGAAGAACAAAGGAGAACTAAGGAGGATGCTATCACTCCTTAAACCCAGATCGGTGGTACATGCCTGTAATCCCAGCACTTAGAGATTGAGCCAGAAGGATCTGGAGCTCGGGGTTAGCCCTAGTTACACAGTGAGTTCAAGGCCAGACTGGGCTTCATAAAAATGAGACAGACACAAACACACACACTTCATTGAGTCCAACACAGTAAGTCAACAAACCCCAAATATGAAGAGTGGAAAAAACTACCAATAGTCCAACCAACCAGAAACACATTTAACAAAATTACAGTAATTAGAAAACCTTAATGTAGCCGGGCGGTGGTGGCGCACGCCTTTAATCCCAGCACTTGGGAGGCAGAGGCAGGCGGACCTCTGAGTTCGAGGCCAGCCTGGTCCCCAAAGCGAGTTCCAAGACAGGTGCAAAGCTACACAGAGACACCCTGTCTCGAGAAAAAAAGAAAACCTTAATGTAAAAAGTCTTAGCACTCCATACAGTAGGGCAGTGGTGGTGCATAGCTTTAGTCCCAGCACTCTGGAAGCAGAGGCTGGTGAATCTGAGTTGAGGCCAACCTGGTCTACAGAGTGAGTTCAAGGACAGCCAGGGCTACATGGAGAGACCCTGTTTTAGAACAAAGCAAAACAAATAGATAAGGCCAAGCAAAGCTTGACATGGTGGCCAATGCCTTTAATCACAGCACTTGGGAGGCAGAGGCAAGTAGATCTTTGTGAACTCAAGGCAGGACTCGTGTACACAGTTGAGTTCTAGGACAGGTAGAGCAGTGAGACCCTATCTCAAGAAGAGGAAGAGAGAGAGAGAGAGAGAGAGAGAGAACGAACAGATGACTGGGTCAAAAAACAAGACCCAACTAAAAAACATACCACCCAGCTTAAAGACAGAATTCATAATTCAAAGAAAGTAAGAAAGATGGCTCAGCAGTCAAGAGCACAAGCTGTACCCAAGAGAACCCGGATTCCATCCCAGCACCCACATGACAGACAGTGCATACCATCTGTGACTTCAGCCTCAGGGGTCCACCACCCACTTCTGACCTCTGTGGGCACCAGACATGCATGTAGGCAAAACATTTATACACAAAAAAACAATTTTTTTTTTTCCAGACAGGGTTTTTCAGAAAGGCTGGCCTTGAATTCAGAGTTCTGCCTGCCTTTAAAAAAAAAAAAAAAGCCTAAAAGCTTAGAAAATTCACAGCCTGGATGTACAAAGTAGAAATAGGTTCAAGAAGGTGGCCAGGCCACCAAGATGGTTCAGCTGGTAAAGGTATTTGTAGTCAACCCTGGCTACCTGAGTTTGAGCCCTGATTGTCAAGGTGGAAAGAGAGAACCAGTTCTCCAAAACTATCTCTGAACACTGTGGTATCTCCACAAACACAAAATAAATAAACGTAAAAAGTTTTTCTTTCTTTTTTTATTTTTTATTTTTTTCCTTTTTGGAGCTGAGGACTGACCCAGGGCCTTGCACTTGCTAGGCAAGCGCTCTACCACTGAGCTAAATCCCCAACCCTCTTTCTTCTCTCTCTCTCTCTCTCTCTCTCTCTCTCTCTCTCTTTCTTTCAAGAGGGTCATCAGCCATTTTCTAAAAAAATTAGAACTGGGTGGTCCAAGCCTTTGATCCCAGCACTCAGGAGGCAGAGGCAGGCAGATCTCTGAGTTCAAGGCCAGCCTGGTCTACAGTTCCAGGGCAGCCAGGGCTACACAGAGAAATCCTGTCTTGGGGAAAGAAAAAAGAAAAGAGCTGACAGAGGAAGCCAAGTGCTATTTATTTATTATACAATTGCAAAAAGGTCAGCAGGCATTCTGGAGACTTGGGGCTGTCCCTCTAATCATGGAACCAAAGTTAGGGTCTAGAGAGCAGAAAACCCATTGCCTAGTCTACCTAGCCTGCGCTCCTCACATCCCACATGCTCCAATTATCTGAGTGCAGCCTGTACTGAAGCTGGAGACAGCATCATTAGCAGTAACCTGGGGTAGTGTCCATGCCTCTCATGGTGCTAATTCTGCAGGCTGGCAGAATGCAAGAACTGTGGAGAAATGGCTTCCTCTACCAAAATCTCAAAAAATGCACTGGACTGTCAGGATGGGGTGGGGGTGTCCTGACAGAAACCTGATGTAGAAATGGAAACTGTCACAGAGAATCCTCACTGGAATAATCCTCAGCGAAGGCCAGGCAGCTACCAGCTCCCCAATAGTACAGCAATTGTCAATGTACACTGTCTGCCTGGAAAAGCTGGAGGCATCACCATGCACCTCTAGGCCAAGAGCACGAAGCATGGTCTGAGCCTAGCAATCCCACAGATGTGGAGCTGCTCAACATCTCAGAGGCCCCATCCCTGCCCCAGAGTTTCCAAATGGCACATGGGGAGAAAAACTAACAGAATTGTAAGACAATGCCTGCCCTCTTGGAATCAGACTTAAAGCTTGTTACCCGCTCCTGGCTTACTTCTCTTAGAATGGGAATGTCTACCCTCTGCCCACCTCTGCATTACATGCCAGAAGGGGATAAACTGCTTTTCACTGCACAAATGACTCTGGAATCTTGAGTTAGTACTGGAACAAATTAAGACTCTGGGGACTATTGGGGCAGAAGGATCCTATTTTGCATTGTTAGGGCATGAGTTTTAGGACTAAGGGGTATAAAGCTATGTTTGAGTAGGATTTATCCTCTCCAAAACACACGCTGAACCTTGACTATCAAGTGACAAGAATTTTTATCTTTTTGAGACAGAATCTTATGTAACACACTTGTGTAAATGGAAGTTTCTGTCCCACCAGCAACTCCCAAATACCTAGCAGCAGCTTCCCAAATAACTGACTCAGAGGCTTAACATTACTTGTAAATGCTCAGCTAGTAGCTCAGGCGTATTACTAGCTAGCTCTTACTCTTAAATTAACCCATAATTCTTATCTATTTTATTTTATTTTATCTATGTTTTTTCACGTGGCTTGGTACCTTTTCTCAGTGTGGCATTCTCATCTTGCTTCCTCTGTGTCTGGCTGGCGACTCCTGACTCCGCCCTTCCTCTTCCCAGAATTCTTCTAGTCCGGTCACCCTGTCTATACTTCCTGCCTGACTACTGGCCAATCAGCATTTTATTAAACCAATTCAAGTGACAAATCTTTACAATGTACAAGAGCATTATCCCACAGCAAACTTCAACTCCTAATCCTCTTGCCTCTACCCCTCCCCCCAAATACAGGGACTACAGACTCATACATCACAGCCTACTTTGTGGCAAGACTTTTTTTTTTTTTTTGGAGCTGAGGATCGAACCCAGGGCCTTACGCTTGCTAGGCAAGTGCTCTACCACTGAGCTAAATCCCCAACCCGTGGCAAGACCTTTTATTTTTTTAGTTTATTATTGTATGTGTATACATACAATATATGTGTAAGTGTGTGTATCACGGAACACATGTGGAGGTCAGCAGTTGGTTTTTTTCCTTCTACCTTTATGTGGGTCCTGGGAATGAAACAGATCACAATGCCTTTACCTCCTGAATCATCTTGCTGGCCCTATGAAAGAACTCTTCTCTTTCCAGATTTTTCCACTTTGTGTGTGTACACACACCCGCGTATGGGTGCCCATGTGTATGAGTGTATGTGGAGGCCTAAGGTTGACATGAGAAGAAATCACCCCCCAACACACACCCACCCACCCTCTGCAGGAGCAGGCTGGTTTCCGGGAAAGCAGGTTTTTGTAAAGTCAGGCTGCCGCTTGAGCTTTTCTTTTCTGCAGTGCTCACTGGCCCTTTCCCTGTCTGGAATGAGGCTCTTGCCTATACTGTTGCTACGGCCATGAAATCGTCAGCTTCCAGAACTCTGAGATACAATAAATCTTTCATTTGTAAACTTCCCAGGCTTCCCTAGGCTACTGTAGTATGTACTGGGGCATCTTCCTTTTAAACACATCCATATGCACACACAAAAGAGTAAAGTGAGCCGGGCGGTGGTGGCGCACGCCTGTAATCCCAGCACTCGGGAGGCAGAGGCAGGTGGATCTCTATGAGTTAAGAGGCCAGCCTGGTCCACAGAGCTAGTCCAGGACAGGTTCCAAAGCTACACAGAGAAACCCTGTCTCGAAAAACCCAAAAAGAGTAAAGTGTGAGACTACCAGAAGACACAGTCCAAAATGTAATAGCCTTGTATAGTAAGATTATTTCCTATTTGTACCTTTCCTTATACTTTCTACACTTACTACAATAAAATATAGTTTTATGGTGTAAAACTAATAGTAAAATATATGTTTCTGTGATTTCCTCACAGCCTACATTAAAAAGTCCCAAATTTGGAGAGCTACAGAGATGGCACATCAGTTAAAAGCACTGGCTGCTCTTGCAAAGGGCCTGGGTTCAGTTCCCAACACCTACATGGAGACTCACAAATGTCTATAACTCCAGTTCCAGGGGATCTGATGTTCTGAACTCCATAGTTCAAGGGCACAAGCACAAATATGGTGTATATGGCGTTATGAATATGAATATATGCACAAGCATGCGCGCAAACACACACACACACACACACACACACACACCTCCAAGTGCTTTGGAGCACCTGGGAGGTGGAAACAGGAAGAACGCCACAAGTCCTAGACCAGCATGGTCTACATAGCAAGTTCCAGGATAGCCAAGGCTATCTAGGGAGATCCTATCTCAAACAGCAAAACAAACAAACAAACAAAAAAAAAAAACTAATAAAAAATAAATAACAGAAAATAAAACAAGTGACTCATACGAAGTATTACCTACTCCTATCTTCCTTATAAAAGACACATTTGGATTGAATTAACATCTGTGATAAACACTTTAATTGGGCTGGGGAGAGAGTCCCACAGTAAAAAGCCCAAGAATCTGAATGTGATCTCCAGAACACTTAAACAAACAAACAACAGGAATGAACCGCCTGGCAATGGAGTGTTAGTGACCTTGAATTTTGAGGCACATTTGTTAACCCAGTGCTGGGGAAAGGGAGAACCTAGGGCTTTCTGGCTAGTCATCTTGGCTAGTTTGGCGAGTTCTAGGCCAAATGAAAGAACCTGTCTCAAATAACCAAGTTGACAGTGCACCAGGCACGGCACCTATGATTCCTGTCTCCTCTGGCCCCAACACAGACATGAATGCACATTTCTTCAGTCTCCTCTGAGGACTTTTCTCTATCACCCCTTTGAGTAACAGCATCCATCCCTTTTCCACTTTTTCCCTCATCTACAGTACCATTATCCATCAGAGACAGAAACCCAAAGCCCTCTTTAAATCTTGCAATACATAGCTTTTAAGTCCACTAGCATTTCCAATGGCAGGCAGTTCATGTCTCAATGCTTTCCAACATTACTTCTAACCGAAAACTCTTCACTTGACCAACCTTTCTCATCTTTTACAATTAAGATGAAGAATTTTATCCTCTAGAAAGTAAAAGCAAATTATCATTTATAAAAATTGTTTAGGCCAGACAGTGGTGGTGTACGCTTTTAGTCCCAGCACCCAGGAGGCAGAGGCAGGCGGACTGCTGCGAGTTTGAGGCTAGCCTGGTCTACAGAGCTAGTTCCAATGACAGCCAGGGATACACAACGAAACCCTGTCTTGAAACAAAACAAAATAACAAAAACAAACAAAAAATTGTTTAGATTATGTGCATGTATGTGTGTCAGTGTGAGAACAAGTACACCCAAGTGCAGTTGCCTTGGAGGCCAGAACAGGGTTTGGATTCCCTTGAGCTGAGGTCTAGGGGATTGTGAGCCAACCAACAAGGTGTTGGGAACTAAACTTGGGACTCTGCAAAAGCCATCTCTGGAGCCCCTTACTAGCATCCATGTATCTGTTAGCTAGCATTTATTTGTCTGTTTGCTTATTCGGTTTCCTCGAGACAGGACTTCTCTGTGTAGCCTTGGCTGTCCTGAAACTAAACTAGCTCTAGACCAGGCTGGCCTGGAACTCACAGAGATCCTCCTAACTCTGGCTCCCGAGTGCTGGGAACAAAGGTGTGAGCCACCACTGCCTGGTCCACAAAATAATTTTTGAAGTCTCATTGTTTTATTTGTCCTTCTGTCTGTCTGTCTTGGTTGTTTTTGAGACTGTGTCTCACCATGTAGCCCAGGCTAGCCTGGAACCGTAATCCAGCAGGAAGACAGGTATGAGCCACCACACTCAGCTAGCTATCTTGTTTTCTGATGAGTCTTTGACCAAACTGAAGACAAGGTCTGGTCCATTTACCCATTTCTCTGTGCTCAGCAGAGCCTAACACAAGACAGACCCTCAGAAAGCATTAGGTTTTTGTTGTTTTTCCCATTATGTCAGAGGCTACTTCTTCCATCCTCAAAATGTCGCTGTTAGAAGTGCACTTATTTTCTGCCTCACAGTAGAATTATGAAAATCCCCCCTTTTTTTTGCCCCAACAGGTTATGTTCTTTGATAGGGCAGGTTTTTAATTCTTTATGCCAATACCTTTACCTGCCTGTACTGATTAACTGACAAATGTATCTATGATTAAAATAACTGTTCAATACACACATACCCTAACCCCTGAGCCTCCAACCCAGAGACCTGAACACCCTCCCATACCTACACTTCAAGGCTTTCTCATTTGACCCACTAAACTAAACCCCTAACTTCAATTCTTTTCATTTCAATTGTGTGATTTTTCTTCTAATATCGATTAAACACTAGTCCCATGATTAACAGGGCATGGTCGTCATACCACAAAGGGCTTTCTGGTTAGTCAGATGTATCCTGATGTTATGTAGAGCAGGAAAAGAAAACTTGGATTAAAAAAGGGTTTCTGGTCTCTTCTGAAAAGTCAAAGTCAATCTACACTCCGAGAACACAGTCAGCGAGTTCGAGACCAGCCTGGGCTACTTAGTGAGACTATGTCTCAAAGACCAAACAACCCTGGCCCGGCATAGTGACACAGGCCTTTAATCCCAGAATTTGAGAGGCGGGGGCAGAGAAAAGCAGATCTCTGAGATCCAGGCCAGCTTGGTCTACACAGTGAATTTCAGAAAAGCCAAGCCTACATAGATCGACCCTGTCGCGACCTCCATCCTCCACCCCAAAACCAAAAACCAACCAACCAAACCACAAAGCCAATCTGCTGAAGACTCCTTAGTTAAAACAGTTACAGAAGACTAAACTGGTCGGGTCTGAGTCACGTGGCTCTGCAGAGTGTGGGCGACCGTGAACAGGGTTTTAGAGTCACAGACGAATCAATTAATTGACTAATACCCTCTGGGACTCGTTACTAGATGCCACGCCAACCCATACCCTCTTTATGGTATCTCGGAGACGGGGAAAACGATGACCCATCACCTTAAAGCCCAGGACACCCTCCCAGATCCCGCACCTCAGAGCTTCCCCACTCGACTCGCCCTCCCACCCCGCAGGCGTGGCTCTCATCTACGTACCCACCTCTCACTCCCTAGGAGGGTTCGTGATCACCTCCAAGGACCTCGCCACCCCACACCCGGTCCCCGGCCCCTGTGTGTGACCACGGAGGGCGTGGGAGGGGCTAACGCCACAAACCCTATTTCCTGCACGAACTCGACGTGGACCCAGTTGCCCTCAGCGCTCGCGGATCCTCACCTGTTCGGCAGACACCGCCCCCTTCCCCGTGCTGCTCCCGCTGCTCTTGCTCACACGACCGCCGCTGTCCGCCATCTTCGCCACCAGCAAGCTTTCCGGCCTGCGCACTCCCACTGCGTCACATCCGGTCTGGTAGTTACCACCCACTTGCCCCTGCCCTTCTGGCTCCGGGAAGCTCCTGAGATCGACCCTGCGAATGGTTTTGGCTGTGTCTTCATGTAGGACCTACTCCCCAACCCTGCCCGCTGCGGTGAATTCCACCTGCGATGCTTTAACTTGGGCAACAGAGATTCCTGCCCCAGGGAGAGGCGGGGAAGGACGCGCTAATCAGAGGGCGGGCTCGAGGGTTGGGATCTGGTCCTGTGCCCCCTACCCACCACGAGAAGGTGGGGGTCAAGGGAGAGTGAACTTTCCTTCTGAGATACTGGTGTAAGGGGAAAGATACGTGTTGAGTCTGTAAAACTGTACAGGTGGCACAGCCCAGAAGAGAGGATTGGGGAAGCGAGGAAGGTTCCGTGAAATGACTTGAACTGCGGGAACGTTTGGCAGAGGAAAAGGGCTTCAGTTTTAATGTGAGATCACTGGAAGTTGAGGTATTGAGGCACGGATCATGGTCTCCTCTCCCATTTTCCCATTTTATGATCTCTTTCCATAGCTACTAATAGTTTTTTTAATTAAAGTGTTTTGGAAGTCTTGGGGAAGGAAATTACTGGCTAGGCTTGGAAATGGCAGATAATTCTAGAAACTTACTGCTTGAAAAGAGGGCTAGGTGTCCTGATTTCTCACCTTCTTCAGGCTGGGCTTCATCACCAGGCCGCCTCGCCAACTCCTGTCCCTTCTGTGTACTGGACACCGATTACCTCGAAACTCAGTACTTTGTACTCAGCCCAGGTAATATGTTTCTTTGTGTTCTCTGCCTGCCACATTGCTGCTCAATCCGTTTATTACTGCATAGTCGGAGACAAGGGTGTTTGCCACCCACCAAACGTTTAATAAATGAACTCCAGTAGCTCTGGGGTTAAGCTCTGTAAGGATGGAAAGAAGTCGCTAGGGATGGTGGGACACACCTGTAATCTCAGCACTTGGGAAACAGGAGGAAGATCAATCAGGAGTTTAAGGTCATTCTCAGCTACATAACAAGACCTGCCTGGACTACAAAACACCCTGTCCCAAAAAAGAAAAAAAAAAAAAAATCTAGGCTTCTGGCCCAGTCCCACTCTGGGTTTCTCCATGTTAGCAAATCTGAAAACACTTCCTGTGCCATTCACAGGCCCAGAGCTATGGCGGTGTCCTCATCGACTTACTGGGAGCTGCCCCTGGTGGCTGTGTGCCAGGTAACATCAACACCAAACAAGCAAGAGAACTTTAAAACATGTGCTGAGCTGGTTCGAGAGGCGGCCAGACTGGGTGCTTGCCTGGTTTTTCTGCCTGAGGCATTTGACTTCATTGCACGAAATCCTGCCGAGACATTACAACTGTCTGAGCCACTGGATGGGGACCTTTTGGGACGATATAGCCAGCTTGCCAGGTACACGGGTGGGAGGGAAGTAGAATCACTAGGGGGCAGTGTTCCTGTATTGCCACACAGAGGGGGTAGAGCCTTGAGTAGAGTTGTCAGTGTCCCCTCCCCCCAGGGAATGTGGAATCTGGCTGTCCTTGGGTGGTTTCCATGAGCGTGGCCAAGACTGGGAGCAGACTCAGAAAATCTACAATTGTCATGTGCTTCTGAACAACGAGGGTGAGACTTAATAACATTTTAGCTTGTTTCTTTCCAGGCTTTTCTACCTTCAACTCAGATCCTTCAGCATTGTTTTCTGAACTGTTTGGCTTTAGCGGGTTTTTGTACTTCTGTTCTTAGCTTATAAATTACTCTGTGGGAGAAGAGCTAAGCCGGACTCCTGGAGTGGCTGTGCCGAGTGTTTTCTCCTTATCTCTTACTCTAGGATTAGTTGTGGCCAGTTACAGGAAGACACATCTATGCGATGTCCAGATCCCAGGTCAGGGGCCCATGAGGGAAAGCCACTCTACGATGCCCGGGCAGACTCTTGAGCCACCCGTCAGCACGCCGGCAGGCAAGGTGGGAGTTCGCAAAGGAAACAGGAATATATTGAAAAAGTGGTAACATTCCCCCTTTGGAGTAAGATAATGAAGGTACTGGGACAGAGATGATGAGTGGGTGGTTTTCATTTCAGGTTGGTCTAGCAATCTGTTATGACATGCGGTTCCCTGAACTTTCTCTGAAATTGGCTGAAGCTGGGGCAGAAATACTTACTTATCCTTCAGCCTTTGGGTCTGTTACAGGCCCCGCCCACTGGGAGGTAAGAGACTGCCTCTTCAAAACACAAGGACTCTTTTTAACCTTACTCTTAGCAGTGTGGAACAAAGCTAAATCCCAAGCACTCTAGGGGTTTGCCACAGGTTTGGGGCCAACGTGTTCTACATAGTGATACCTTGACTCAAAAAACCAAAATAGATGCCAGGCAGTGGTGGCACACACCTAGAAGCAGAGGCAGGCAGATCTCTGAGTTCAAGGCCAGCCTGGCCTACAGAGCAAGTTCTAGGATAGCCATGGCTACAAAGAGTAACCCTGTCTCAAACAATAAAACCAAAAACAGTGGGACATGGTGGCACAAGCCTTGTGAGGCAAAGCCAGACAGATCTCTGTGGGTTCCAGGATAGCCAGGGTTACACAGTAAGACCTTCCTTCCAAAAACAGAATACAAACAACCAAACCAGATCTCCTCCTCTTTCTACTTGAAAGGATTTTCTTCCCATCTATTGGGGAAATTCATTCCTCAGATAGGTGTGAGTCATGTTAGAGTTAATGTAGCCACTAATTCTAGTTGATTAGCAGATTGGTCAGTGAGCAGTAGATGGGCCTGTAGTGCCCATTTCTTGCCACTTACCTATTAGTTGCTGTATGTACTTGAGTGAACACACTTCTCATTCTCAGGTGTTGCTGCGGGCCCGTGCCATTGACTCTCAGTGTTATGTAATAGCAGCAGCACAGTGTGGACGCCACCACGAGACAAGAGCAAGTCATGGCCACAGCATGGTGGTAGATCCCTGGGGTACAGTGGTGGCCCGCTGCTCTGAGGGACCAGGCCTCTGCCTTGCCCGAATCGATCTCAACTTTCTGCAACAGATTCGCCAACACCTGCCTGTGTTCCAGCATCGTCGACCTGACCTATATGGCAGTCTGCGTCCACTGTCTTAAGCCTTTTAACTTATGTTGGGGTTGAGACACACAGAGACGCGCGTGCGCACACACAGCTGTAAGGTGATGCTGCTGTGACTTGTAGGCAGGACCCAAGCACAGTTCCTTTCACTTGCAGAACCTTAAATTCTCTTAATGGAACACAGGTTCAAGTTCATGAGGAAGAAGAAACTTTGACCTGACCTCAGATTTCAGTTTCAGAAAAGTAAAATTTTATATAGTCAGTGTTTATTTCATGAAAACTGAGTTACGCCGAGAGCTGAGCAGCACTGGCATTGAAAAAAAATATAATAATAATCATAATGTCTGTCTGGGCATCTCCTTTGGGGGCCGGGAGGGAGGTGCTATGGGACCTGCTCGAATAGGCTTCACTTGTAGGCCTCCTGGCTCAAACACGCCTCTCTACCTAAGAAAGTGCAACAAGGCTCAGTGCATGTCCTAGCCCCTTCTCCAGGGGAGGAAAGGTAGTTGATACTGAGTACCTCATTTTCCCTCAAGTCAGAAGGAAGCAAGGGCAAAGGGGCTTGGGGGAGGGTAAGAGTTCAGCTGTGAGTTTCACTAGAAAAGGGGAAAACGTCACATTCCACCTCCTCCCCTTTTTCAGAGAAAGTGTACTTTAACCAGCACCCTCTCCTGTCCCTCCTGTGTGTTGGTGTTCCCATGTACATCACAGTTGGGAGGGGTAGGAGGCTGGCCCAATCATCTACCTCTGTTGGAGAGGATCTGACAAGGGGAAAGGAAGAGCCACACCAGGCAGGGGTATCAAGCCATGGAATGAAGGAAAGGCAGAGAGGAGCAGCACCAAAGGCCAGGAGAGAGTGGAAAGGGCCACAGCTTCTGTTTTTAAAAAATTCTATAATTTGGAAGAAGGTGGTAATTAATTTCCAAAATACACTTCAGAGTCCCACCTTCCACACAGCTCCTTTACTCACAGCCCTTTGGTTTTTCAGACAAAATTTTAGAGCCCTCATAAAGCCATAAGTATTGATTACCCCTCGATGCACCTGAAAGCAGCGTTCAGTCCCTTACAAGGCTTGTTCCATAGACTCCGTCCTATACACTTGTCTTACGGCTCAGTGGTAAGGTGGCTGTAGAGACGCACATTATGGGTAAGTGGCAACAGGAAACAGAGGGGAAGCCCAGGCACATGGGTGCAGGGAGGGGTAGGGAACACCATTTCCACTTTCCTTTGTCTTTTCCTTAAAAAAAAAAAAAAAGAAAGAAAGAAAGAAAGAAAGAAAAGGTGGTGTGATTGGTTGAAGGCGGAGAAGGAACCCCAGAACAGTCTGTCAGCTCCAGCGGTGACAGAGCCACCGATCCCCGGAGAGGTGAGACAGGGGAAGGTCAGGGCAATGCCTGCAGCATCAAGTTCCTCAGGAGTTTCTGTCGGCCCAGCTCATAGTCCTCCTCATCCACATTCACCAGCAGCTTGATGGCTTCATGGCCCACAGCTTGCTTGAGAGAGTCTGTGATGAAGACACCTTTCAGCGCCTCTAATAATGAGCCATTGATGTAGTCGCGCCAGAATGCGTCGAGGTAGGTGAGCTCAGAGAACTTGATGTCACAGATGATGGAGCCCAGGTCCCGGGACTTGAGGATAGTGTTGGCCTGGTTAAAGCGCTCAAACTGGCGCTCAAGTGGGTCCTGCTTATTGGAGAAGACATTGCCTTGCAGAGCAGTCTCATGCTGGCAGTATTCCGCCCGGACTCGAAGCCTGATGTCTGGGAGAGATGTAAGGAAGATGGTTTACAGTAAGGATTGCGTTTCCATCCAAAGCTAGAAAAGCAAGCCAAACCAGCAGAGGAGAAACCCTCTTGTTATAGCTGCTCCATCCCTCCCCAGAACTAGTTCTTCACTGTGTCCTGCTGGCTTTGTCTCAATGCTACAGCTTTCCTGCAGTGAATCTGCTCAGGTTACTCACCACCAGCAGCACCTGCTTATAACAGCGATTTTATTAAAAGGTGCAGAAGTGCCGGGTGATGGTGGCACATGCCTTTAATCCCAGCACCCAGGAGGCAGTCACAGGTGGATCTCTGTGAGTTGGAGGCCAGCCTGGTCTACTGAGCAAGATCCAGGACAGGCACCAAAACTACACAGAGAAACCCTGTCTCGGGGGTGGGGGGGGTGGGGTGTGTGTGTGTGTGTGTGTGTGTGTGTGTGTGCAAAAGTTTAATTCTTTGTCTTGACTTGGTTCAGCCTGTAATAAGGATGTCATATTGGCATTCCTTTGACTTAAGAATAACTAAAAAGAATTTTACCACTAATATACCATTGCCAAAAGGACAATCTCATAAAAACTACACCTGACCTGACAGCAGCAATCGAAGATTGCCTTGCACTGAAAAACCCACTGCCCATTATCCCAGGAGTTCTTGGTATTCCCCTCAAGTCTACATCTCTGGAATCCTTGAATTTCCTTACCACATGTCTGCTTTTCCTTGGGGTCTGGGGTCACTGACTTCCGACGTTTTCGCTGGCTCCCAAGTGTGGCTCTCCCTCGGGCTGGCCGCTTACTACACATCTGAGAACCTGAAGTGGGGCAGCACACCACAGGATAGTGGGGAGGCACTGAGCAGAAAGTAAATGGAAAACACAAGGTTTTAAAAGCAAAACTTCAAATACTTCACTTGGAATACGCAAAGGAATCATTTACACTTAATAATAAAAGCAGTACTGATGATGTAACCTGAAGGCTGAGGGATATAGCTCAGTGATCAAATGTCTACCAAGCACTAATTGAAGATCGGGCTCAACTCTAGCATGGTGGAGGGATACCAAGTATGGTGGAAGAAATTTGTCAGCCCAGCACTTAAGAGTGAAGGAAGGGGGGCTGAAGAGATAGCTAAGCGGTTAAGAGCACTGACTGTTCTTCTAGAGGTCCTGAGTTCAATTCCCAGCAACCACATGGTGGCTCACAACCATCTGTAATGAGGTCTGGAGCCCTCTTCTGGCATGTAGGCAGAACACTATACATAATAAATCTTTTAAAAAAAAGAGTGAAGGAAGGATGCTGGGCAGTGGTGGTGTACACCCTTGATCCTAGCACTCGGGAGGTAGATCTCTGAGTTCAAGGCCAGACTGGAATACACAGAGTACTAGACTTACCTGGGTAAATAGGAAGTCTCAAAGAAAAAGTTGAGAGGCGGCCAGGAAGTGGTGCAGGCCTTTACTCCCAGCACCTGGATGTCAACCTGAGTCCAAGGCTAACCTGGTCTACAAACTGAGTTCCAGGACAGCCAGGACTGTTACACAGAGAAAACAGAGAAACCTTGTCTTGAAAAACAAAATAAGCTGGGAGAGATGGCTCAGTGGTTAAGAGCACTTATAGCTCTTGGAGAGAACCCAGGTTCAGTTTCCAGCAACTACATGGTGGTTTATAATCATCTGTAACTCCAGTATGAGGGGATCTGACACTTGTTTGACCTCCACAGGAAACAGGCACACATTTGGTGCACGTACAAATATGCAGGCAAACGCTCATGTACATAAAAATAAAAAGATTAAAAAACTGGGGTTGGGGATTTAGCTCAGTGGTAGAGTGCTTGCCTGGCAAGCACAAGGCCCTGGGTTCGATCCTCAGCAAAAAACAAAAAAAACAAAACTGACCTAGAGGCTGGAGAGATGGTTCAATATGCATGCAGACAAAACAGTCATACACATAAAGTAAATTGATTTTTTTTAAGCGATCTAAAAGGAGGATCTGATGTGAGAGGTAACGCTGGATCTAGACAAAGCAGACCTCATCTGATTTGTATGTGTACATGTTCACAGGATGTATTCACATGGGTGTGCCTGTATTCGAAGGCCAAAGGTCAATACTGGGCATTTTCCTCAATTCTCTCCCCAGTACTTTTTAGACAGGGCCTTTCATTGAATCTTACATTCACCAATGTGCTAAGGTTGGTTGGCTAGTGAGCTCCAGAGATCCACCTTCTCTGCCTCTCCATCGACTGAGATTACAGACACGTTCTTTTTCTGATTGCCCAGCTTTTTCTATGTAGGTGCTGGGACTCTGAACTCAGGTCTCCACACTTATGCAAAAAGCATGTTACAGATTGAGCCATCTCCCCAACCTCTAATAGTTTTCATGGGGTAGATGAAGAGGGATTACATCTTTTCACTGATATTAGCCCAGCCAGGCATGTGATGGGATCAATATTCTCTTACAAAAATTACAAGTAATATCGTCTCACCTGTTTTAGAGGGCTGGGGAGGCCTCGGTTCTGGATCACTGAGGGCTCTGGGGGTCACATAGCGAATTGATGTTTCCTCCAGATACTTGTCTACAAGATCAGGGCACACTGCAGGAGGAGAAGGAGGCACTCAAGAAAAAAATACACACCTGCCTTCTCCCCAAGAGTCTCACAGTTTATTCTCTAGGTCTGCCTAGGTCAAGACCACCTCCCTGTGCTAATAAGCACTCCTGGCCTCCCACAAGTCTTCTCATATTCAAGTGCTCCCAGACCCCATAAGCCCTCACCAGCCCGTCTCTTCTTGAGAGTAACGTAGGGCAGCAAGTCATGGCGAGTGATGATGCGCAGCAGCTGCAGCACCTGGCGAAAGTTAGTCTCATCACAGCGGCCTTGGCGCTCCAGTGCCAGTAAGAAGTCACGTCCATTTCGGATGAGTCCTCGCTCATGGTCATCGATGACATCAACAAAGAGGAAAGAAAGCACACGAACATCTCTGTGCGTCAAGTGGGTGCCCACGATGTCAAACATACGGTGGAGACTATAGAGCCCATGTTCCTGCTCACCCTGCTCTTCGGGCCACACCTGGCTTGCCCGCCGCTTCAGGCCCGCCATGCTAGAGGCTCAGGGACAGAGTGCTTTCCAGAGTCTCTGCTCAGCAGCTGCAGTCTCCAGAGTCCTGTAAGACAGGACAAGTACCCATGAGCCACACACTGGTAGCAACTAACTTTATTTACCTGTATTGTCTCAACATGCTACTAACAGTACACTGCTTAATATGTTTATTAAATATCACAAAATGTTTACTAAAAAAAAAAATAAAACAAACACATGCTGGGTGTGGTGGTACATGCCTTTCATCTTGGCACCCAGGAGGCAGAGACAAGTGGATCGCAGAGTTCCAAGACAGTCAAGGCTACAGAGAGACCCAGTCTCAAAAAAAAAAAAAAAAAAAAAAAAAAAAAGGCAAAAGCAAAACAAAAACAATACTAAAGCTCTTCATACTCAACAGACGACACCCTAAGTCCAGATCGATCCTACCAGAAGGATACAGTCACTTCCTTGAGTGAGAATGTTTTGTGCAATTTTAGTACGGCATAGTACAGAAGTTTCTATTGCAGCTACACATGAGAGTACACATCTGGACTTAACAGCACTCAGGAGCCAAAGGCAGGGGGATTGCCCTAAGTATGAAGCCATTCTGGTCTGCATAGCAAGTTGTAGTCCAGCCAGGGATACGTAGATAGAACATATCTCAAACAAAACAAGCCAGTGTGATAAAGCATGCCTATAATCCCAGCACTTGAATCAGAAGTTCAAGGCCATCCTTAGCTATAGATCGAGATCAAGGCCAGCCTGGACTACAAGAAACTATCTCAAATTTTGTTTATTTCATGTTATCCAGATTTTGGTCCCTTCAAACACTGATTTGCTGGTCATGGAGCCATATGCCTGTAACCAACAGTGAGGAGACTGAGGTGCTAGGATCTGGTTCCAGGCCAACCTGGTCTATTTACTAAAACCCTGTCTTATAGAAACAAACAAACAAATACAGTAAGAGAGTTAACATCTGGGTGTGGCAGTGTACTCCTTTGATCCCAGAACTCAGAAGGATCTCTGTGAGTCTGAGACCAATATAATGGTCTACAGAGTTTTAAGCCACATCACTGTTTATTTATTTATCTGTTTGTTTGTTTGTTTGTTTATTTTCTGAGACAGGGTTTCTCTGTGTTGCCCAGGCTGCCTGGAACTCACTCTGTAGACCAGGCTAGCCTTGAGCTCACAGAGATCTGCCTTCACGTACCACTACCATCCTGTCCTATTTCTTAAATATAGGTAAAGCTGAAGCGTTGAGAATACAATCTTTGATATAGAAACTGAATCAGATGAACAGTTATAAGTCACTAGCTGGAACTAGTTTAAATTCTGACTATGTCATTTCAAATGTAGCTGTGTGACTTTAAGCATGTCCCTTAACTTCAAAATCTCAGGGGTAGAAGTGAGTATGGTGGCACATGCCATCATTAATCCCTCACACTGAGAAGCCTCATGCTATGGGAGGATTGGGAGTCTGAGTCCACTCTGAGCCATTGGATCTCAAAAGCAGAACAATATAAACACAAACAAAAGTAATACCAACCAATCATCTAGTCTTAACGGTTCTCACCTCCACTTTACAGTCCTCCATTCTGACTAGCTTGCCAGAAAGTTCTACTGAGCACTGTTCGACCCTGGCCATGGCCTCCAACCCTGCAGTCAGTTTTTAATTCCTACTGTACAACACAAATAATTTCTTGAATGTCCTCTTCTACTGCCACTGCCACGGGTCAGATTCCAATCACTGTCTCACCTGTACAACTGCAATTTGGCTCTGTGTTTTTAATTTGTATTCAGTGTATTTGTGTGTGTGCATATGTGTGTGTGTGCATATGGCCACAGTGCACGTGTGGAGGACACCTTTCCACCAAGTGAGATGGAAATCAGGAAGCCAGGCTCGGTATCACATGCCTTAACCTCCTGAGCCATTTCCCAGCCCCAGCAACTGACTCTTTCAAGGAGTCTCTGTTCTCCAAATCTTTTTTCTTTTTTCTGACACAACGTCTCAAGGTGTAGCCAAACTGGCCTTGAACTTGCTATGTAACCTAGGCAGTCATCCTACCTGAGCCTTCTGAATGCTAGGATTACAGGCATGTACTACCACCATCAATATTTTGGGGGAAGTGGTCGTTTTTTGAGACAAGGTCTCTGGCTATCCTGGAACTCTTTATGTAGAACAGACTGACCTCCAACTTGAAGATCTACCTGCCTTTACCTTCTGAGTACTGAGATTAAAGGTATGCTCCACCACCATCCAGCTCATCTTAATATTCCTAATAACTAGTAGTAGACATCTGTAGAAAAAGCCTGTTGTTGAGAATTGAACTTAATTTCTAACAGGTCAACAATATATGCAATACCAGTTAAAAGTCAAACTTATGAGAGTCCAAGAGTGAGAGAGGACCCTACCAAAAAGACACATGTAAATCAAGCATGGTGGTGCATGTGCATGCCTATAATCACAGAATTAGGGAGGCTGAGACAGTAAACAAATTCAAGGCCAGTCTGAGTTCTATAGTGAAACCTGTCTAGAATGGGCCGGGTGGGGAGTGGGCACATGAACACATTCAGTGTTCAGTAACCAAGCACATATTCTTACTAGCCAGAGCTGTCTCCAGACCATAAAAAACTACCCGTACCAAACAACCCTATTCAACAAGATGGTGTTCTGACCACTTTACACACAAAGATACTGGCTAACCTACAAGACAGAAGATGAGTAAGATTGGATATAACTCAGTGGTAGTGATGCTCAGCCCTCATGGGGCCTTGGATCCCATTTCTAGCACCCAAAACAGAATGGTAAGCTACTTCAGAAGAACCATGATGATGACTTAGCTGAAAAGCAATAGAACCTGGTCCTCTCTCCCTCAGTGAGCCAACAAACACAGTGTAGACTCCTTCCCTTAAAAAACAAAAAGGCCGGGCAGTGGTGGCACACACACCTGTAATCCCAGCACTTGGGAGGCAGAGGCAAGTGGATCTCTGTGAGTCTGAGGCCAGCCTGGTCTACAGAGGAGATCCAGGACAGGCTCCAAAGCTACAGAGAAACCCTGTGTCGAAAAACAACAACAAAGGCTGGTAGGTGTATGCCTTTAATCCCAGCACTCCAGAGGCAGGCAGGATAGCCTGGTCAACAAAGCAAGTTCCAGGACAGCCAGGGCTACAAAGAGAATCTCAAAAAACAAAACAAACAAACAAAAAATAAATAATTTTTAAAAAGAAAAAGGAGAAATCCAAGTAAAGAGGAAATATAACCCACATGTAGTTTTGGGTGGTTTTTTTTGGAGCTGAGGACTGAACCCAGGGCCTTGCACTTGCTAGGCAAGCGCTCTACCACTGAGCTAAATCCCCAACCCCTCCATGTGTAGTTCTGAGAGTCTAGATACAGCTGAGGGGGAAAAAAAAAAAAAAAAAACCAAAAAAAAACATTATTCAACTACAGACTAGCTCTCCTTGTTTCTTCCTCTCTTGTTTCACCTGCTGTCACGAGGTACACATGGAGTTGCTGAGGAAAAACAGCTTCTTATTCAAGTGGGTAGCAGGAGAAAACTGAGCTTCCTTTAAGAGTCTCTGCAACTTTTCCATGGTCCCTATCCCACCTGTTCCCTTGACCAGCTGCTGATTATAAGGAGCCCAGAGAAAACAGATGGGCAGGCTTCATGTCCAACCAATCAGAAGAGATGGTTGTTCCTTGGGTCCCTAATGCAAAGTGTCCTGAAACCCCAAGCAAATAAGAAAAACTACCCCCACATACTCTGTCCCTAGAAAATGAGGCAAAATAAAACACTGTAGTCCTAATTATATAATCAATGTAATTCTACAGTAGGTCTCAATCCTCTGAGATGAACTCCCTTCACTTGAGAGGGAGGGGAAAAGAATCACCTTTAAGTCCCAGATAACAGAAAGTGATCTAGGAACCATCAGGGCATCTAGGTCAGTGGTTCTCAACCAGGAGCGATTTGCCCCACCAGGAGATATTTGGCAATGACTGGAGACAGTTTTGATTGTCAAGCATACGGCATAAGGTCAGGATGCTGTTACACAACCTATAAAGCATGGGACAATCACAACAACAAAAATTTTTCTGGACCAAATGGCTACAGAACTAAGGTTGAAAAATCCATTTGAAGTGAAACATGATGAAGGGTCAAAGGATGCATGTCACTTTCCTTATGAGATCTAGAGGAGGAAGCCAAAACAATCCAGTCATAGTCTAGAGGAAAAGGAAGGCCAGTCAAAACATAGCTCATTTAACTCATAAATCGAACTAGCACAAAGGAATTTCATCTCAGCCCAGTGATGCCTGCTCCATCACCTGCTGTTGCCATTCAGGTAAATAGCAGGTGGTAGAGACATACTCCCTTCTGGTCAATCCCAGGAGGTCTACTTGACCTAGTTCAATATGAAACTGTATGGGGAATAAGAAAATGCCATCCTCCTCAAGACTAGCACAAATGATCCTCATCTTTAGCCTCAGCGCCATTTATAAAGTCCTGAAACAAGACTAAATAGCAGACCCTTCCTTGTTAGGTCACTAATCAGACTTACGCTAGTCAAGGAAACAAAACACAGAAGCAAGCATTTCCCAAGGCATGTCTTCCAGAGTCCTATCAAGAGGCTGGTAGGCAGCTCTCCCCACTTAATTATCATCTACAATTGTGAGTTAACTCAGCAACCCAGCCAGGGTGTCTAAGAATCTAACTTCAGGATGAAAAGAATGTCAACTTCCTCTTAACCCAAATTATACTCCGCTTTCAGTGGCAAGGGAGCTCAGCCTAGACACAGAGCTCCTACATGGAAGATACCACAGTGACCAGAACACGCTCCTCCAAACAGAAGATTAGAAAGAACTCTTGTGTTGGTATCTAAGATACAGCTAGCTACCAAGAGACAAAAAGCAGCAGTCAGCCAAGCACGGTGACACACCTTTATAATCCCAGCACCTGGAGGCAGAGGCAGGCGGATCTCTGAGTTCAAGGCTGCCTGGTCTACAGAGTGAGACTCTATAAAAACAAACACAAAATACAACTATAAATAAGAGTACTAGGGATCAAACCTAGGGGCCTTGGGCATAAGTAGGTAAATGCTCTACCACTGAGCTACATCCCTAGCACAGAATAATTCTAGATTCTGATGAACTGCTGAATTTCCTGGAGTTCTAGTTTGTCTTCCTTTAGGGAGGTCTGAAATAACCAAGAGCCAATTAAGAGTCTCTATGTGCCTAGACAGTTTCTCCCTGATAGATTATTCTCTATTGGGTTCCCATGCCCAAGCAGTCCAGACTCTCCCATGCAGAAATGACAACTTTTTTTTTTTTTTTTTTTTTTAAACTAAGACAGGGTTTCTCTGTGTAGCCCTGGCTGTCCTGGAACTCACTCTGTAGACCCGGCTGGCCTCGAACTCAGAGAGATCCACCTGCCTCTGCCTCCCAGGTGCTGGGATTAAAGGCAAGTGCCACCACTGCCTGGCAACTCAAACTTTTTAAAGTACTTTGACTTATCAGAAGCAAAGAATATGCAGAAGAAATGTCTTGAAAAGAAAATGGTAGCTTCTTCCTAACAGGAATAACATCTATATTTTCACAAGAAAAAAAAAAGAAACATTTGACTCTCATGGAAGCCCTTAGAAGAAAGTCATGTGGAAGAAAAAAAAGAGTGACAATAGCCAGGTGTGGTGGCACACCCTTTTGATTCCCACACTCGGGAGGCAGAGGCAGGTGGATCTCTGTGAGACTGGGCCAGCCTGGCTTACATAGCAAATTATGGGTCAGACAGGACTACATGGTGAGAACCTGTCTAAAAAAGAGAATGGCTTGCCAGGCGGTGGTGGCGCTCGCCTTTGATCCCAGCACTCAGGAGGCAGAGACAGGTGGATCTCTGTGAGTTCGAGGCCAGCCTGGTCTACAGGACAGCTGGAGCTGTCACACAGAGAAACCCTGTCTGGGGGTGGAGGTGGGGAGGGGAGAATGGCTTGAACCTTAAAGCGACAACTACATGGAAAATCTTCAGGATAGTTAAGTGTATGTGAAGCACTTTCCTACTGGTAGGGACTAGGAAAATGTAACCAAATATATCTGGAAGGCAGAATTACACAGTATATTTTCAAAAAAAATCCCAAGAACTCTGAACAGCTGGGAGAGACAGTAAGCTAGAAGAGAAGCCTTCCCACTGAAGTCCCTCAGCCACCCTCCTAGAGAAATTCGTAGACCACGCATAAGAGCACAGCTTTCCACATGTTAAACGTGTCACTCAGAGATGACCCCACAGCTAGACAGTAGCAAACCAAAGGTAAGACCTTGCCCCAAGACACTTAGTGTCCTTTTCCCCCCTCTTATCTATCTCCAGTCACCTGAGGAGTGTCTGCAGCACACCTTAGTGAACTCAGGAGGGAGGGAAACTCACATTTCCCCAGCTTCTACCTCAGTAATTAGGCTCAACCCCAACGCTTTTCAAATCATTTCCATTCCCTTCCACTGCTTGAAAATAATTTAAAAAGTTCCAGACTTACCTTTGCAAGAAATTTAATTTCCCAGGTCTCTTCCTAGCACAAGTTTCAAAGCCAGCAGAAAAACAAAAACAAATAAGGAGGAAAGAGTGAAATTTCAAGCTTTATTTTGAAACTTCAAAGGTCCACACTTAGTCAACGTCCGTGGCAAAAAAAAAAAAAAAAAAAAAAAAAAAGTCGGGGCTTAAAGTCACTTTACTGAACGAACTACTCCAAGCTAAAGAGAACTCAAACATAACAAAGCCCCAGGTCCCCTCACTGTTAACTCACAATACAGTATCAACCCAAGCACTTCCAATCTCAATGGCTCCTAGCAAGAAAAGCCCCAACTCAACAACCTCTGGGAAAAACCTGGTCGCGTCTCACTCCGCTCAATTCCTCATTCCACCTATTTTCTGGAAGGAAAAAAGTTACAGCCCAAGAAAGCACGTCCTTTCCATCACTTCACTCATCAGACCAGAATCAATCTCCAACGTCACCTTTTCCTTTAGGACACAATGAGAAGATAACCCCTGAAAGCAGCATCCACTCACTCCTATGCTTTAGTAAGAAACGCGCTTCTAAATAAGCACATCGACCCCTCTTTTTCTCCTAGTGCTTGAAGAGCCAAGAAGGGTCTGTAAAGGAAAGCATATTTAATTGGCCTGATTACCTAAATGCCAGCCTGTCTTTTCTATATCCTCCTCAGGCTTCCAGAGCCTCCACCTTGGTGTATATAAAGCTCCAATAACGTTTCTCCCCCCCCCCCCATTCTTGTATGGCTAGCTGCAAAAAAAAACAAACCAAAACAACAACAACAACAAAAAACCTAAAAAAGTGCTTTACATCTCCCTGTCTGTAACCAGGAAAAACAAGCAAGCAGTAAGCAAGAGAGTGTTTTGGAAAGCAAATCCGGTTGGACCCTCATTCAACCCCAATTCTCCAAACCCACATGACCATTCCTTTCTGCCCTTCCCACCCTATTAAAAGCCAAGCGCCTGGCAATTAAAATTGGCTGCAACTGATACTGCTTAAGTCTGCTGTCTTTCCACAGGGGAAAGGGAAGCCCCCAAACCTCGACCATCCGTGCAGTTCCACCGCCCTAAGCTCCCTTCCCTTCCAAACTTTCCTCCGGGTCTCTCACTTTTCTACATTACCTCGTCTCATCCACACGGCTCCCCATCTCCCCAAACCCTCCTCTCCTTTTTTTTCCCACCCCAATTCTCCCCCAAGGCCCTTCCGCTTCCACTTGCAATGTTAACACTTTGGAAACCTCCCCTCCACCAGAACGTCTGAAGTCCAATTCTCCCCGTCTCCCACGTCCTCCACAACACAGCGCTCACGGGGGAGCCCAGTCCTTCCTGCAACCGCATGCCACAAGCCCCCTTCCCCTTCACACCCTCCGCCTCTCCCTCCCGCTCCTACCCCTGTCGAGGCGCTGGCTCGCAGCCCCACTCCCCACCTCGGCCGCTTTAATACCCCTCGGCCTGGCCCAGCCTGGGCCCTTGTTGACGCCCCTCCCCATGCCCGCACTCGTGCGCCCCGACCCCTGCCCTCTCCCACGGTTGCCACCTCCCCTGCACGCCCCCCTCGGCCGTTCCCCTCCCCCACCTCGCGGCGTCCCGTCACCTCCCTCTCTGGAGGTTCTCAGGCTGGACGTCGCCACCACCTCCCCCTTCACTTTCCTTCCCCAAGCCCTTCGCGGCCCCGCCCGGCCCCGCCCCGTCCCACTCGACTCCCCCTCCCCACTCCGGCCGCCCCGCCGCCTCACTCTGGGCTCAGGCTCGGCGCCGCCATGTTGGATCCATCCGCGCTGCTCTCCCGGGCCTGTCTCACGGCGCCGCATCCGGGCTCCAGCCGCCACCGCCTCCGCCTCCGCCGCCGCCGCCGCCGCCGCGGGCGTGGGGGAGGGGAGAGACGGGCGGGGGTGGCTGCATCCTGAACAGCGCCTCCCGGAACCTGGCCGGTTAGTGTCGGCTTCGAGACCATAACGAGGCATGAGCGGAGTAGCCATACTAGGTGAGGGCAGCCTGGCAGCGGCATTAAGCAGGGAATGGCTAGCTTCACGTTGGGAAGAGAGAATGGAGACTGGCAGCCATCTTGCTTTGGGGCAAGCTGGCAACGCAGGGTTTTCTTAACGGCGGTTTCGGGGCGGTTCTAAGAAGTGGAGAGAGTAACGTACATGTCTGCGGAAGACTTGGTGGCGCCAGAGCTGTCTGGTATCAGACTTGGAGGCCGATTGGGAGAGTGGGGCTGGCAGCCATGACACGTAAGGGCGGAATAGTACAGGAGTTGGACTGCTTGGTGAACTTGGGTGAAAGTTCAAGATCTGCATTTAACCTTTGCTTTGAACTTCCTGTCACCCGGACGTTCTGAAACCTGGACCTTGCAGCGCTTCTCAGAGCCTTTCTTGGAATTCATCCCTTCAGTATTTTCCTTTTGAGCTCTCACTTCCTGTCGAAAATGTCTCCTAGGCTGACTCGTGGAGGACTGTTGGGAATTGAAATGGGGGGCGGGAGAGGGGAGTGGGGCTCCCGTATGTTCTGGAGCTGCCAGCAGCCTAATGTGACTAAAGGAAAAGGTAATACCTAAGGTCTATGGCAAAGGGAGGAAACTGATGACGAAAGATCGTGTACATTTATTTTATCCTAAGGGCAAAGAAGAGGCTTTGAAGGGTCTAAGCAGAGGTGTGAGCAATTACATTTGTATTGTAAAAAGATCACTGCTTGCCAGCTTGGGCATGTTAGTGCTGGCCTGGAGCTTGAGGCAGGAGGATTGTTTGAGCTCTGGAGATGGAGACCAGTTTGGGCTTAATTTAAGCGAGGAAGACCACTAGGACGTTAGCTCAGTGGTAGAATGTGTTCTTAGCACAGTTAAACCTGGTGATCAGTCCCCAGGAAGTGGAGCTGGGTAGAGAGAGAGAGATCACTGGTTGCCATGTAAAGGATGATTTGGAAAAGTAGGAGAGAACAATTATGAAGATAAGGAAGAGACAGTGGTGATGTGTAAGTAGGAAGACATGCCTTGGACAAGGAGATGAATGTTCTGATTTGAAGCTGAGTTACACTATTTTTAATTCTAAGAGAGATCTGTGGGATGTCTTTTAGACACATAAATATTAAATAACATGGGTTGGAAACCAAGACAGTTTAAAGTGTGCTTCTGTGAATATGGACAGTCCTTGGAGCCATAAATACTAGAGGGTAATGGCCTAGAGAGGAAGATACATGCATTTGAGGCATGAGAAGAGGGAAAAAGCCAAAATGAGGACAGTAAGAAGGAGCAAACAGGAATAAAGGAAGGAAGACAGGAGAAAAGTATCAAGGAAACTCATTTAAAATATTAAATGTAACAGATCAGGTAAGATGTGAATTAAAATGTGTCCTGTAGATTGTGGAAGAAGAAAGGACACTAGATAGATTTGGAGAAAGCTGTTGCATAGAGTAGACATAGAACCAGATTGAAATGGAAAGATATAATGTACAGAGACATTTGGGGGTCAGGCATGGTAACTCAGGCTTGTAATCCTAGCACTCGGAAAGGTGAAGGATACTGTTTGAGGCAAAACTGGACCTATGTAACAAGTAACAGACCAGCCAGATGTTGCAGGATATTAGGTCACACTGTGAACCCTGAGATTGTGTTGTGTTGTTTTTCTGTTTTGCATTGTTTTGTATTTCTCTACTTTATTTCCTAGATGGCATCATGTTGTTTTCCTCTTTACTTCATCAAACATTTTTTCAAAAGTATCTGCATCTGAATCAGCCAGTAAGATATTATCCATATACTGATAGATGTTAGATTGAAGACACTGTTTACAAATTATTTCTACCAGCTGTTGTACAAAATATTTACACAAGATGGAGCTATTTAACAGTCCATGTGGAAGAACTTTCCAGGGGTGTCTTTTAACAGGCTGAGAATTGTTAAAAGTAGGTACTGTGAAGAAAAATTTTTCCCTATCTTATTCTTTTTGGTTTTTCGAGACAGGGTTTCTCTGTGTAACAGTCCTGGCTGTGCTGTGCTGTGCTGGGACTCGCTTTGTAGACCAGGCTGGCCTCGAACTCACTGAGATCTGCCTGCCTCTTCCTCCCAAGTGCTGGGATTATAGGCGTGCGCCACCACCACCTGGCTATCTTATTCTTGTAAAGGTATAGTTAAAAAGTAGTCTTTTAGCTCGATCACTGTTATAGCAAGCTTTCTTGTCTGACTATCTTTGGACCTCCAGCCTGCAAACAATCACCTGGAGAATTATTATTAATTATGAAAGGTTGGCCTTAGCTTAGGCTTTTCCAAACTGTTATAATTTAACCCATCATTTTTTATCTACCTTCTGCCACATGGCTTGGTTACCTCTTCTTGGTATTGCACATCTGACTTGTTCTGAATCTGTTGGCGAAATCACTCATCTAAATTCCTCCCAGTTTCTCTCCCTGCCCAGTAGTCACACCTATTCTCTCCTGCCTAGCTATTGGCTACTTAGCTCTCTATTAAACCAATCAGAAGGTGTCTTAAGCAGAGACACATCTTTACAGTATAAACAACACACTATATTCTGCAACACTATAATAGACCATCCCTTAGGTAATAAAGAAGGCAAGGGAATTACAGGCTATAAAGAGCCCATTGGCTGAATCACCTTATTTATACCTCACAGATCTGTTACCATTCTACATCTCCCAGACTTATTTTTAATAACAAATGTAGGAGAATGTCAAGGACTGGTCAATTCTTCACCTATTGAGCATTTAGTACCTGTAATTTTTCTGATGTCAAAGGCCATTGTGCCACCCACACAGGTGTGCAGTTGACCATTTTAAAGGTATGGCTGCTGGTGTCTTTGAAAGACCACCAGCTGGTGTGCCCTGCTTGTGTAAGACCTGAAGGGTCTGCGACTGCTCTTGATAATACCTTTTAATAACTTTGTCAGATGTATTCTTGATTTTATGGTTTGTTTCTGAGATTGGAGGAATGTTAATCTGTTTTCTATTGCTGTAACAAAACCACGTCCCAACAAATTCATTGCTATGTTAGTTATAGGTGGACTTTTCTTTCCCACCCGCCAGTTCCCAAATAACCAACATGAAGACTCGGTATTTATTATAAATGCTTGGCCAGTAGCTCAGAATTATTACTAACTGGCTCTTACAACTTAAATTAACCCATTTTTAAAAAAATCTATGTTCTACCACATGGCTCATGGCTTCTTACCTCAATTTGTACATGTCCTGCTTCCCCTGTGGCTAGCTGGCGGCTACTCCAGGCTCCACCCTTCTTCTTCCCAGTGTCCTCCTAGTCTGACTCTCACACCCATTCTCTTCCTACCCAGCTGTAGGCCAGTCACCTCTTTATTAACCAATATTTACAGTGTTCAAAGATTGTTCCACAGTAGTTAGACACATATGGCTTTAATTTCCCTGCCTGTCCTTCTGGCTTTATACATGTGACCCACCTTCTACTTTGTTTTACCTGAGCTAAAGTTCCAATCTCTGAATTCAGAAGCTGAATATTTACATCCTGAAGAGGCCAATCTGGATGCCAAGATTTTGGTGAAATGTTGTGGAATATTTGTTTACACTGTGTGAAGATGTATCACTGTGATTGGTTTAATAAAGAGCTGATTGGCCAATAGCTAGGCAGGAGAGAGAGGCAGAGTTTCCAGGAGAGACAGAGGAAGAGGAGGAGGAATCTAGGTACACTGATTATGCTGAGGAGATGCCAGGAGACACAGAGAGGAAACGGGGTGCAAGATGGAAAAGAGGTAATGATAGAACATAGATTATTATAAATGGGTTAATCCTGTTGTAAGAGCTAGTTGAGACAAGCCTAAGCTAAAGGTCAAGATTTCATAATTATTAATAAGTCTCAGCCAGTCAGTGGTGGTGCATGCCTTTAATCCCAGCACTCAGGAGGCAGGGGCAGGTGGATCTCTGTGAGTTCAAGGCCAGCCTAGTCTGCATAGTAGAGGACAGGCTGCAAAGCTACACAGAGAAACCCTGTCTGAAAATACCAAAGGGGGGTAAAAGTCTCCATGTTGTTGTGTATTTGTGAGCTGGAGGCCTACAAAAAAGCTTACTATGGTAAAATTGTTATATCTGCTCCTGTGTCTACTAAACTTCAAATTTCAATGCCATTCATTTGTATTTTTAGCTTTGGTCTCTGACCATTTGTAGCAGTTTGCCAAAATGCTTGTTTTCTGATCTCTTCCAGCCTTTTTGTTTTATCTTCTGAAGCTGTTCTGTCCTTCATCACATTCAGAGCAGAGTTGTTTTTAATAACAGGTATCAAGTCTTTTAATTGTTCTGCGGATGAATTTTTCCAATGCTGACAGGGAATGATTGAACCAAAATTTGTATTGGGGCCTGCAGTAGGTCCCCTAAGGTGTTTCCTGATGGCAAAGGGTTACCTATCTTGTCCCTTATTGATCTGCATTCATTGGTCCATGTCTTATGCATATTCCAGAAGTCTGGAATGTGTGGGTGTGCTGTGTGGTCATGTCACATGTTAGAGTCCCGATGTTGTTTTTAACAAAATCTCAATTGTTCAATTTTACCAATAAAGACTCTGGCACCAGATGCTGGAGTGAAAGCCTGCTATCTCATAAAAAGCAGAGAAAGCACCAGCTGACCTTCCTCCTCAGCCAGCATCCCAGAAGCATCCCCTTCTACACCGCCTCAAACAAGAGTCCCCCGACGTCATGTCCCTCCCTTCTACTTCCTGTGTATCTCTCTGTCCATCCTCTTGACTCCTTCTTATTCTTTAGATTTTTCTTAATAATCCTATGTTCACTGCCTGTCAACTGGCCACTTGCTCCACCTGTGGTTGACTTTATTTAATCCTGTTTACATTATTCAAGCAGAAAGTTCTTGAATTTTAAATGTGTGTGCTAGGGCTGAGCCACGCCACAACTAGAAACAGTTTTTTTCCAGTAAATAGCAGTCTTGGAGTTCATGGTGTGATCAAATATTCCACAACAATATGTAGCGCTGGCTGGCCTTGAATTCACTATTTAGATCAGGCTGGCTCACTGCCTGCCTTCAGCTAAGTGCTAGAATTAAGGTTTCATGATAAATTCCTTAAAATTTTTATTTAAGGAATTACACATGTGATTTCTTCTTCCATCAGGATCAGTCAAGTTTAAGATTTCTAGAAATAGGCGCTGGAGAGATGGCTCAGAGGTTAAGAGCACTGGCTGTTCTTCCAGAGGTTCTGAGTTCAATTCCCAGCAACCACATGGTGGCTCACAATCATCTGTAATGAGATCTGATGCTCTCTTCTGGCCTGCACGCATACATGCAGACACAGCACTGTATACATAATAAATAAATAAATCTTTAAAAAAAAAAAGATTTCTAGAAAAAAGCTGGGTGGTTGTATGTAGGCAGAGTTTTCCTGTCCTGACCGCCTGTACTCAAATAACCAGCATCTGCTTCCCAAATAACTGACTCAAGGACTAAAATTACTTAAATGCTTGGTTGATAGCTCAGTTTTGTTACTACCTAACTCTTACATATAAATTAATCCATATTTCTTAACTATGCTTTGCTGCATAGCTCATGGCTCCTTACCTCATTTTCTACATGCTCTGCTTCCTTGGTGCTGGCAGCTGGCTGGCATCTCCTCTGACTCCACCCTCCTTCCCATCATTCTAGCTTGGTTGTCCCACCTATACTTCCTGCCTGGTTACCAGCCAATCAGCGTTTTATTAAACCAATTTGAGCGACAAATCTTCACAGTGTACAAAAGGATTATTCCACAGCAATGGTGATGCACATCTTTAATCCCAGCACTCAGGAAGCAGAGACAAGCAGATCTCTGTGAGTTCAAAACCAGCCTTGTCTACATAGTGAGTTCCAGTACAGCCAGAGCTATCACACAGGGAAATCCTATGTAGGAGTTGAAAAAAGGAAATCTGAAAATAGCCCTTTCTCAAAGAAAGATGCTTAATCCAGTTGTCCTGTCAACCCTTTATTATTTTACCACTCCTTGATTTAAAGACATATACTCATAAAAACTTGGAAGCCCTCCCCTGGAGGAACTCTGGCACCTCAGTTTACTTTAGGAATCATTTTAAGGTAGGTCTGACCCTAATTCACTCAGAATACTAATCTGTAGGTAGGAAATGCCAATGCTACACTGAAACAAACATTCATTTTTAGACACCTTCAACTTCAACCTCATGTTCAAGACAGATTTCATTAGCCCCATCAACCCTTTGAGCTGTCTTGTGTATCGTATTTCTTGTATATATCAAAACTCACACTGAGCAATGAATTTTGAATTGCAAAATAGGATTTATTTTTTTCACCTGTCTTCCCTGCCTTTGTCTACCAGTTGAACAAAAACACAAGGGGGCTGGATAGCTCAGAGGTTAAGAGCACTTGGCTCACAGCCATCTATAATGAGACCTGGTGCCCTCTTCTGGCCTGCAGGCATACATGCAGACAGAACACTATATGTAATAATAAATCATTAGGAAAAAAACCACAAGTGCTATAAAAATTTTTTTTTGTTTTGTTTTGTTTTTCCAGACAGGGTTTCTCTGTAGCTTTGGAACCTGTCCTGGACTAGCTCTGTAGACCAGGCTGGCCTCGAACTCACAGAGATCTACCTGCCTCTGCCTCCCGAGTGCTGGGATTACAGGAGTGCACCACCACCGCCCAGCTCTATAAAAATATTTTTAAAGCAGTTTATATGTAAGTTTGTATTCTAACTTTATTTTATTATTATTATTATTTTTTTTTTTTTTTTGGTTTTTCAAGACAGTTTCTCTGTGAAACAGTCCTGGCTATCCTGGAACTCACTCTGTTCCTCAGACTCAAAGAGATCCACCTGCCTCTGCCTCCCGAGCACTGGGATTAAATGCGTGTGCCACCACTGTCTGGCAATAACTTTATTATACTTATCTTAGAAATATTTTTATGAGTCATATTCCATAAAATTAGCTGGGTTTGGTGGTAAAAACTTTTAATCCCAGCACTTGGGAGGCAGAGACAGGCATTGAGGCCAGCCAGCCGGATCTAAATAGTGAGATCCAGGATAGCCAGGGCTGCATAATAGAGAGACCCTGACTCAGACAAACAAAAACATAATATACTGTTGAGGATCTCAAAATAGTAGCTCAGTGATGGGTGATGCTTTGTCATTCTGAGAGTTTTTATAATCTTCCACATAGTTAAAGTCTCTTTGACTTCATTTCTTCCTGTTTTGAGCACAAACAGAGGCTTACTACAAAATCCCTTATCTGACTGTCTGCATCCAGGGGCACAATTGCCTTCCATCTTAATTGAAATTTCACCAGCCAGAAAAGATGAAATACATGGAAGAAACATTGACGACATCTGTCTTCACACACAATTTTGACACACATTATTGTCCTTTGTCTTAGTCCTATGGAGAATCACTTATAAACCCATTTTCTTTTTCTTTTTCTTCCTTTCTTTCTTTTTTTTTTTTTTTTTTTGTTTTTGTTTTTGTTTTTGTTTTTGTTTTTGGAGACAGGGTTTCTCTGTAGCTTTGGAGTCTGTCCTGGAACTCACTTTGTAGACCAGGCTGGCCTCGAACTCACATAGATCCACCTGCCTCTGCCTCATGAGTGCTGGGATTACAGGCATGTGCCACCACTGCCGAGCTATAAACCCATTTTCTATTGTGCTGGCTCAATACATTTGTCCTAGGGTAGTATATGTTGTTTAAGGAGGTTAAGTTCCCCCAATAATAATTCAGTATTTGCTGACATTCCTTATTAGCTCTCTTCCCTATTTAAAGAAAAAAAGGACAAAAAGATATGTAATTTTCTTAGTAATGTTGGACTAGTGATCAAGGACACTCCTGTGATACACCTCTAGCCCCAAGTTGTGACTTTTTCTTCTTTGGAACATTAATATATGCATTTTTCCTGCCTAGTCTATTTATTTTTTCTTAGTTCATCCCCTCAAACCTTTAGAGGATGGAAGGAAAATTTTCTTGTGTTCCTACAATAAAGATTTATTTGTAACAAGTCTTTCTATGTCCTGCCAGCTCCCAAATAATGATGTGGAGACTTAATAATTATGAAAGCTCGGCCTATACCTTAGGCTTTTTACTAACTAGCTCTTATAACTTAAAATAACCCATTTATATTAATCTACATTCTGCCACTGAGTTGTGGCTGTTACCTCTCCTTCTGCACACCCTGCTTGCTCTGCATCTCCTGGTGTCCCCACCTTTCTTCTTCCCAGAGTTTTCTCTACCCCCAGAAGTCCAGATTAACACCTTCCTCCTATTGGTCATTTGGCTCTTTATTAGACCAATCAGAAGGCACTTTGGCAAAGACACACCTTCTCAGTGTAGCAAAATTATCCACAACATTTCCCCATTTTTGTCTAAATAAAAAAGTGTTTAACTCTGATGCTGTGGAATAATGTTTTTGTACACTGTGAAGATGTGTCACTCTGGTTTAATAAGCTGAATAGCCAATAGCGAGGCAGGATTTTCAAGATAGAAAGGATGCTGGGAAGGAGAAAACAGAGATGTCAGGAGATACAGAGCAAGCAGTGTGGGCAATATGGAGGAGAGGTAAAAGCTATGAGTCATGTGGCAACACATATATGAATAGAAACGTGTTAATTTAAGTTATAAGAGCTAGTTAGAAAAGCCTAAGCTATAGGCCAAGCTTTCATAATAAGTCACCATGTTGTTCTTTGAGCTGGAGGCCCAAAGAAAAATGCATTTACACTCTACCACAATAAAACTATACATAATAATTATCTGGTAAGAATTACATTTACAATGTCTAGTCCATTTGTATTTGCCAGTTTTAGAAAAAATACTCTATTGTCTTTCCTGTCTTGATGCCACATGTGAAGGAAGAAGCATGGGCAGTATGGAAAGATGAGGTAGTGATCCATGTGACAGAACGTGCATTAATATAAATGGGTTAGTGTATATGAGCTAGTGGGACAAGCCTAAGCTAAGGCCTGCTGTGGATTGTGCTCATTACTAATAAAACACTGATTGGCTAATAGCCAGGCAAATGGTATAGGTGGGGTGATCAGACTGAGGATGCTGGGTTAAAGAAGGGTCGAATGAGGGAGATGCCAGCCAGCCACTTGGGGAACAAAATGTACTAGAGGATAGGTAAAACCACAAGCCACGTGGCAAGCATAGATTGATAGAAATAGGTCAACTTAAATATAAGAGCTATTTAGTAGTAAGCCTGAGCTATTATCAAGCATTTACAATTTATATAAACCTCTGGGTGGTAATTTAGAAGCAGGCTCTCAGGACATGAAAACTCTGCCTACATATGGCTTTCCAGTGTGACACATGTACATCCACATAAATCCTGAGAAAGCAAAAGAAGGGGGGGTGCGGCATTAGATACACAGAAACAGAGCCACACTGAGTGTCCTAGTCTCTCAAGCTGGCCACAGTGCAGAGATACATCTCTGGACAACTGCCCAAGAGATGGAGCCTGCCACCAACTGCCATGAGCTAAGCAGCATGTGGGTATCAGAAGTCTCTCATAGGGACTGAAGTACAGAGAGGAGTTTCTCAGCAGCTGCCTTTAGACTTGAGCTACAAGTGCTAGGTCGCTCATGACAGATTTGGGGTTTTGCACATGCAGACAGAAAAGGTTACAGATACACAGAAAGGACAAATTCCCATGGAAAAAAGCTCTAAATGGATTACAATGTATTTAAAAATATACATAGGCTTGGAAGAGAAAAGAAAAATTATTTACAAACTAATTTAAGAATAAAATAGTAAAGTCGTCTAAAAAGAAATAGAGTAAAAAAATATAATAAGGCCCGCAAAGATGGAAAATACACAGTCTAGATTCTGTATGTTATGATGTTGTCTTTAAATTTTTTGGTTGCTAAGAGACCTTGGATTATGGAAACTGCTTGATTAAACCACCATATATATTTACAAAATATCTTAACTTCAAAATTTAAGTCCAAAGGTATGTTGGGGGAGAAGTTATGCTTTTGTTTCCACAGGAAATGAGAGACTATGGATTCATTCCAGTTTAAGAAAAATTAGGTTTGATCGAGGAAGACCCCCTGAAAAATCTCTAATGGGAGCAGATGGTCCAGACCATCCAACATCTTGGAGCACCTCTGCTAAAGTGTCCTCTGAGTTCTGCATCCAGAACAACATCAAGTTCAAGGCTGCTGGCTGAGATGATCCAGCCTCACAGAATACTCCAGTCAGGACTTGACCATAATCCTAAATTTTCTCAGGGCCCCTCAAAGGTAACAGCATCCCTAAAACATCAGGAAGTAGTCTAGAGAATGATGCCCACATCTCCCAAAATAAATTAGGGATATTTGTCATTGTTTAGGGGGGTTGGGTACAAGTTGTTATTAGTAATGATCAGGAAAAAAGCTGAACAGAGGAGATTAGATTTAGAGATCTCATTCCAAAAAGAAAGAGGGGGTATAGAAATAGGATAAACCATGCGGTGGTGACGCACGCCTTTAATCCCGGCACTCAAGAGGCAGAGCCAGGCAGATCTCTGTGAGTTCGAGGCCAGCCTGGTCTACAGAGCAAGATCCAGGACAGGCACCAAAACTACACGGGGGGGGGGGGGGGGGGCAGGCGGTTGGTGGTAGAGTGCTTGCCTAGCAAGCACAAGGCCCTGGGTTCGATCCTCAGCTCAAATAAAAAAAGAAAGAAAGAAAGAAAGAAAGAAAGAAAGAAAGAAAGAAAGAAAGAAAGAAAAAGAAAATAGGATAAAGGGAAGATTATTGAATCTACTTTTAAACAAACAAAAAAAACTAGTTTTAAATATTTTACATTGATATGGATTTATGTAGTGTGATACAAATTTGAGGTTATTTTTGTATACTGAATATATGTTTAAGATATTTTTGTATATTGATATAACTTGAAGGTTATTTTTGTTAGAACCTACTATACCTATGTTTCTACTCTTGTTTAAGGTATTGCACCTGTACAGGATTTTTAACAATGTAATGTAAATTTCTAGTCCTTGAAAGCTTTTTTTTTTTGTTAGAATTTAATTCTGCACACCAGAAGAGGGCGCCAGATCTCATTATAGACAGTTGTAAGCCACCATGCGGTTGCTGGGAATTGCACTCAGGACCTCTGGAAGAGCAACTAGTGCTCTTAACTTCTGAGCCATATCTCCAGCCCCTTGGAAGTTATTATGACAAACTATTTAGGGTAATAAAGAAATACAGGTTAGTAGTTACTTATTACAATCAAACTGGTAGTCATGTTAGATGTGTTTTCAAGGTCAAACATGTATTTTAGATAGACAGATGGTCTTCAGATACTTCAAAGACATACAGAATATGGCATTTAAAATGTTTTAATAACCTAAGGCTTTTCATGACAATTGAGACACAGCTGCTCCTGACAGCACTCATTTACTTCAAAGAAATGTAATGGGCATGGAAGAAACTCCATATGAAGTTTGTTTTCTTTATGGCAAAAGCTAGCCATGTGGGCAATGAAACTGCCCTTGCCTCAATTGCTGACAGTTACTGTCCAAACTGGACCAGCAGGATGCAAGAAAGATGGCTGCCAAACTTTGCCAAGACACGGAAGGACAGTCCTTCAAAATTCCCACTTCATAGGAAAGTCGGTCAGACATGCTAGACCTGTAGGCCAAAGTTGGATGCCCCAATGTTACAGAGAAACTTTGGGCAACTGTCCAGGCAGGAAGAGTCCCTGTTATTAGGTAACATTTCACTCTTCTCAGGTCTCTGATGGAAGTGAAGACTAGATATAGTTTCCCTTGTTACTAGACTCAGAAAAGAAACTCATGAAAGAGGGGTAAAGTGTATAAGGTTGAGAGACATATAAAGATAGCCGGGCGGTGGTGGTGCATGCCTGTAATCCCAACACTCAGGAGGCAGAGTCAGGTGGATCTCTGTGAGTTCGAGGCCAGCCTGGGCTACAGAGCTAGTCCAGGACAGGCTCCAAAGCTACAGAGAAACCCTGTCTCGAAAAACCAAAAAAGATAGTTTTGTGTTGGTACTACAAGTTAGGATGGAAAGTGAATTTGATACACTTTGAACTCCAAAATAGGATAGATAATGTATTTTCTCTGAATTTGTCAAATGCAAATGGACTGGACATAGATAATGTAATCCTTACCTGTATACATTTGTATATAATTATTGTATGTTTTACTATTTTAGTTAAAAATCTTCCTTCTTTTTTTTAGACCAAAATGAGGAAATGTCGTGTGATTTTTTTCTGATCATGCTCTGACAAATAATGCTTGCTTGGGCCAGGCAGTGGTGGCCCACACCTTTACTCCCAGCACTCAGGAGGCAGAGCCAGGCAGATTTCTGTGAGTTTGAAGCCAGCCTGGACTACAGAGTGAGATCCAGGACAGGCTCCAAAACAACACAGAGAAACCCTGTCTCAAAAAACCAAACCAAAACAAAAAAACAAAAAACAGAAGAAAAAAGAAAAGAAAAGCTTGCTTGGAGCCAGAGGCCAGAGTTAGCCACTAGCCAACCAAAATTAATGACAGAGGTTTTGGAAGACTGAGGACAGATGGGAGAGGAAGTAGTAAGGCAGGGTGGAAAGGGATCTGACTGTTTGGAGGAAGGAACAGGGCAGGTAGGAAGGACTGGTGGTGTTTCGCTTCTCTGATCTTTTATGCTCTTACCCCACTATCTGACTCCTGAATTTTCATTAAGTATAATTAGAGTAATGCTTTATCTGGGGCCCAAAGTGAGACACAAACCCATGACCTTGAGATTACGAGTCTCATGCTCTGCCAACTACATATATGTGTATGTGATATTTATATCTGTGTGCATGATGTGTCTGTATATATGTATATCTAAATATATGTGATACGTGTAGCTGTGTAAATGATGTGTGTAATATGTGTATGTATATATGTGTGTGTGTGTGTGTGGTGTGTGATATGTGTATATATATATATATATATATATATATATATATATATATGTGATGATGTTTGTGTGACATGTGAGTATATATGATGTGTGTGATGTGTGTGATGTGTGTGTGTGTGTGTGTGTGTGTGTGTGTGTGTGTGTGTGTGATGTGAATGCAGGCATGCACTTGCCATGGTGAATGTATGGAGGTTTGAAATGTCAGTCCTCACCTGCTTTATTTGAGATGTGATTTCTTTTTTTGTCATTCACCACTACAGACAGGATTGCTGGCCTTTGAGCATCTGAAGATTCTCCTTTTGTGCCTCTCATCTCCCCTTTGCAACCCTGAGATTAAGATTCACACTACCACATCTGGCTTTGGGTGTGTTCTGAAGATTCAAACTCAGGAGTTCACATTTGTGCAGTAACCTCCTGACCCTCAGAGCCATGTAAAAAGATGTGCTACATTTGTTTATGCTACAGAATATTACTTGAGCTGTGTAAAGATGTGTTACACTTGATTATGCTGCATTTGTTTCATTACATAAGGATATATAAGCTGAACGGCCAACAGCTAGGCAGGAGAATAGGTGGGACTGCCTGCCAGAGAGAATGAATAAATAGGAGGTTGAATCTAGGCTTGAGAGAAGGAGGAGGAGGAGAAAATGAGGGAGAAAGAAAGGGAGACACCCGGGTCCTGCCAGGCAACCACTAGCCAGCAAACAGAGTAGGACATACAGGGAACTGGAGAGATGGCTCAGTGGTGAAGAGCACGGATGCTCTTCCTGAGAACCCGGGTTCAATTCCCAGCATCCACATGGCAGCTCACAACTGTTTGTAATTCCAGTTCCAAGGGACCTGACACCCACAGCAAAACACCAATGCACATGAAATAAAAATTAATGAATTTAAAAAAGAAAGAGTTGGACATACAGAAAGAAAGGTAAAAAGCCCGTAGGGAAAAGGCCGGGCATTCAAAACTAATAATCAGTCTCTGTGTCACGATTTGGGAACTGGTTGGTGGCCCTAAAGAAAAAGCCTGGTATACTAGGCTATACTTAGGATTAAATACCAGGTCTGTCATTGAGTTGACGTGTGGTGTGTGAGGGTCACTGCACCTACTGTGCTTCTGTTTCTTTCTCCTTTTCTTTGCTCCTCCTCCTCCTTCTTCCTCCTCCTCCTCCTTCTTCCTCCTCCTCCTCTTCTTCTTCCTCCTCCTCCTCCTTCTTTCTCCTCCTCCTCCTCTTCCTTTCTCCTCCTCCTCCTCCTTCTCCTCCTCCTCTTCTTCCTCCTCCTCCTCCTTTCTCCTCCTCCTCCTCCTCCTCCTCCTCCTCCTCCTCCTCCTCCTCCTCCTCGGCTTTGGTTGTTTGGTTGTTTGGTTAGTTGGTTGGTTTCTGGTTTTTGGTTTGTTTTTAATAGGAAAGGGTATTTTTATTATTTTCTTATATAACATCTTAAGGAATATACTATTTGCATTTTCTCCGCTGGAAAATAAGACACAAAGTGTGCTGTAGTGAACATTTTGTATGATAGCAACCCTGTTTCCATTTTGTTACTAGAGCCAAGATTGAATGGATGACATGACAGTGAATGATCTTTTCATTCTGAAACCACCACTGCCCCTTTGCTCCTTTCTTTCTTTCTTTCTTTTTAAATTTATTTAACTTTAATTTTATGTGCATTGGTATGAAGGTGTTAGATCTCCTGGAATTGAGGTTTCAGACAGATGAGAGCCACCATGTGGTTGCTGGGAATTGAACCCGGGTCCTCTGGAAGAGCAGCCAGTGCTCTTAACCACTGAGCCATCTCCCCAGCCCCTCCTTTCTTTTTTTTTACTTAAACATTTTTATGATAATTCAGAGAGAAAGTGTTTTTTGCCAGTTACAGTTGGTTCCAGTCCTTGAAACTGTTTGTATCTGCTTTACAGCAGTGACTGTGCACTAACCCTGGGGGGGGGGGGGGAGGGCAGGGGTGGTGACTAGCTTAGTTACATCCTCTGGGAAAGTCTTAGTGAAAAATAAAAAGTGTTCTGTAAAAAAAAGAAAAGAAAAGAAAGAAAAGAAAAAGATATTGTGAGGAGAAATCGCTTCTAAAATTTGTTTCTAGGCCCACAGATTTTTGTTCCAAGGGCCAGCTACCTCACTTCAGTCAGTTTTTGTTTTTTCCAGACAGGGTTTCTTGTGTAGCCCTGGCTGTCCTGGAACTCGCTCTGTAGACAAGGCTGACCTCAAACTCAGTCTGCCTGGCTCTGCCTCCCTAGTGTTGGGATTAAAAGCGTGGGTCACTACAGCCTCACCTGTTTTTTTAGATGTAATTGAAGATCATAAAAGTACCTTAGAAGAACTGTTGTTAATATTTAAGGAGCTAATATACATAAAATATTTAGGACCATACCTAGCACATAATTATTGTCCTGTGAATTTTAGTTACTGTTTTCTTATCAAGTGATTATAAGTATGAATTTAATAGTTTATAGCAATGATAAAGATCACACTGTAATTTACAATAATTCTTATTGATGCCCCCAGGATAATTAAAAGAAATTACAAACTGGCTACTTGTGTATGTTGATACTCTACATCTCTATAGTATAAAGAGCATTTCTCTACCCATCTTTTTTTATTTTTTATTTTTTTCTGAGACAGGGTTTCTCTGTATAGCTTTGCACCTTTCCTGGAACTCGATTTGTAGACCAGGCTGGCCTTGAACTCACAGAGATCCACCTGCCTCTGCCTCCACCGCCAGCTTCTCTAAGCATCTTAAAGAATCTCCAGTGCAGTAGGTTCCAGATCAATGCCTTAAAGTTTCTAAGGACATGTTGATATGAAGTCACAACATGCCCCCACGGTTGGACATGCCCGGTGGACCTAGACACTTCCGCCTAGTTATTCCAGTTCAAAATAGCCATTTCCAGGTCAAAACATCTTGTGTGACTAAGACCCCGTGGCTTTGCATGGTTGCATAAAGCCCGCGCAGCCATGTGATCTACGCGCATGCGTGGAGTAGCCACATGAGTTCCTGTATGCATGCGCAGCTCACCCTTTATAAGCCGGCGCCATTTTTTTCGCACTGGCTTCACCTTTTCCTCTTGACCACGTGTGCTTCCCACAGGCCTGTCACGTCTGTCTCTTTCTCTCCTATCTTAATAAAAACTCTTCTGTGGATTTGTCATGTTTCGGGACGTTTGCTCGCAGGGTAAGAGCGCCGCCAAATAACTAACACATGTCTCTGGTTTTATTTAAAATTTATTTTCCCCTATCCAATGTTTCTTTCCTGATACAATAGTCATATCTCCTTCTGTCCTACAGACTTGCCTTCTTTGTGCTGCCTGACAATGGGCCTAGCAGAAACTCTCAGGAGCTTCCTCATCCACCAGTGCTACTCTTCAGCTGAACAGTAGTCTTCCATCAGTGCATTTTTAGGACTGAGTCTTTTTAATTAGACCTGCTCTGCCACTTTGCTTAGTTGTGTTAGGATCATTTCCATGAGGACAGGGGCTCTGAGTCCCTTGCGCACTGCTGTATCTCCATCGCCTAGAGTAGAGTAGACATTCCATACACAGTTACTTATAAATGAATTCTTCCCCTGAAAATAGGTGAACCTGAGGCCTCCCTGTAATCTTTTATAATTTAGTTTCTAATAGTCTATAAAAATTACTTAAAACAAGAATAAACTAGCCAGGTGGTGGTGGTGGTGGTGTGGTGGTGGTGGTGGTGGAGGAGGTGGTGGTGGTGTGGTGGTGGTGGTGTGGTGTGGTGGTGGTGTGGTGTAGTGGAGGAGGTGGTGGTAGTGTGGTGTGGTGGTGGTGGACGCCTTTAATCCCATCACTTAGAAGGCAGAGGCAGGCATAGATCTCTGTGAATTTGTGGCAGCCTGGTCTACAGAGTGAGTTCCAGGACAGCCAATGTTATACAGTGAAACCCTATCTTGAAAACAAGACAAAACAACCCCCCCCCCAAATAATCTAAATTTATGTATAAGAGACCATCTGAAAAAACTTAATGTGAGTCCACTTCCTGTTTTACCATTTTGCACCCTGAAGCAATGGAGATCCTTGTCCTGTTGAGAGGGCTCTTTGTACTTTCTGTCCTGATTAATGGTCTTGATAATTTGCCACAGACTGATCTGAGTTCTAACCCCAGGTCAGAACATCTTACATGGATGAGGTACTACCCCAGGTTTATTAGTTATATCCAGGGACAAGCTTTTGCTATAAAGAAAATCCTGCCTGACTTCTTTGAGTGTGGCTTTAGGGAAAAAAAAAAAAATTTTTTTTTCAGAATTGGGGCATGCTTATTGAAAGTTTAATCTCATATGGATTGGGTTTTTTTTTTAATCATTTTTGTGTTTGATGTTTGTGCATGACACAGCATCGTGTGTGAAACTTTATGGAGTCAGTCCTGCTGTGGAATAATCCTTCTGTACACTGTGAAAATGTGTTGCTCTCATTGCCAATAAAAAGCTGATTGGCCAATAGCTAGGCAGTGTTTTCAGGACAGAGAATGCTGGGAAGAAGGGGAGAGTCTGAGGAGTCATGAGAGATGTAGAGAGAAGCAAGATGTATGTGCTGTGTTGAAAGAAGGTACCACCACATGGCAAAGGGTAGATAAGAAATATGGGTTAATTTAAAATGTTAAGAGTTAGCTAGTAACAGACCTGAGATATTGGCCAAGCATTTATAACTAATATTAAGTCTCTGTGTCGGTTATTTGGGAATTGGCAGGCAGGAAAGAAAAGTCTACCCAAACAGTCCCTCATTTTCATGTGGGTTCTGAGGGTCCAACTCAGGCTTGTGTGGCAGGTACCTTTGCCCTTTGAGCCATCTCAGCAGGTTTGAACCAGTGATTTTTAAATATGTGACTATGCATCTGCCGGCAATTCCTCCAGACTCCACCCTCCTTCCCAGCAGCCTCCTAGTCTGGCTCTCCTGCCCAATCTCTTTCTGCCCAGCTATAGACAGCGTTGGTGGAGTTTTCCTGTCCCGGCCACGTGCTCCCCAACAACTGACAATATTAATTACAAATGCTTGGCCAATAATGCAGGTTTGTTACTAACTAGCTCTTACAACTTAACCCATTTCTATTCTATATGCTGCCCCAAGGCTCGTGGCTTTTACCTCTATTCCAGTTTCTGTGTCTGACTCATTCTCTGACTGGCTGGTGACTCCTGACTCTGCCCTTCTTCATCCTATCATTCTCAGTTTGACTTTCCTACCTAACTTTATCCTGTTCAGCTCTTGGCCATTCAGCTTGTTTTACTAAGCCAATCATAATGATATATATTCACACAGTATACAGGATTATTCCACAGCAGACCAGTCATTTCTTTATTAACCAATGAAAGTAATACATATTCACAGTGTACAGAGACTGAAAACATGCTATGAAACAACACATAAGAGAATAGTGTAGAATATTATTTTAAGGTATGTTAAATTTTTTATGCTGTGGAACATTTGTTTAATGATGCAAAGATGTGTTGCATTCCTTTATGTTGCATTGGTTTAACTTTGTTTAGCTGTGTTTCTGTGCCTGTTTAAAACACCTGATGGTCTAATAAAGAACTGAACAGCCAATAGCAAGGCAGATGGGGATGGGGTGGGGGCTGGCAGGCAGAGAGAATAAATAGAAGGAGAAATCTAGGAGAAAGAAAGAGCAAGAGAACAAGGAGAGAAGGATGCTAGGGGTCAGCCACCCAACCAGCTACAGTGTAAGAGTCAAAGTAATGGTGGCCCACGCCTTTAATCCCAGCACTCAGGAGGCAGAGCCAGGTGGATCTTTGTGAGTTCGAAGCCAGCCTGGTCTACAGATCGAGATGCAGGAAAGGCGCAAAACTACACAGAGAAACCCTGTCTCAAAAAACAAAACAAAAAACAACAACAAAAAAAAAGAGTGAAAGTAAGAATGCAGAAGTAGGAAAAGGTAGATGGGATAATTTAAAGTTAAGAAAAGCTGGCAAGACACATGCCAAGCTAAGGCCAGACATTTATAATTAAGAATAAGCCTCTGGAGGCTGGAGAGATGGCTCAGAGGTTAAGAGCACCAACTGCCCTTCCAGAGGTCCTGAGTTCAATTCCCAGCACCCACATGGTGGCTCACAACCATCTGAATGAGATCTGGCGCCCTCTTCTGTATACATAATAAATAAATAAATCTTAAAAAAAGAAAAGAATAAGCCTCTGTGTGTGCATTTATTTGGGAGCTAGGTGGTGGGCTCCCCCAAAAGAGCAAAGAATAAAGAGCAAAACAAACAAGAGAGAACAAGAACACTCTATGGCCCAGGCAAAGTAGTGAATGCCTTTAATCCCAGCATTGAGAAAGCAGGGCAGGTGGATCCTGTGAGTTCAAGGCCGGCCTGGTCTACATAGAGAATTCTCAGATAGCCATGACTACATAGACCTTGTCTCAATAAAAAGAAAACACTCTACCAAGCCACACAGGAAAAGCATCTGGGAAGGGAAAACCCAACATCTTTTTTGTAATCTAGGCTGGGATGACAAAAAGTCACAAACCATCAGGTATGGTTTATGTGGTAATGGGGATCCAACCTAGGCTTTGTGCAGGCTAGGGAGGCATTCTTACACTGCACTACATCCTCAGCTGTTAAAAATACATCTGTGTGTTTGTTTTTTAATTTAGAAGGCTGAAGAGTTGGCTCAGCAGGTAAGAACCCTTGCTACTCTTGCAGAGGACAGGCGTTCGGTTCTCAGCACTCACATGGAAGTATTGTCTGTTACTGTAATGTCATTTCCAGGGGATCTATTGCCTTTTTGTGGCCTCCACTGTACTGCATGTACATGGTACTTTACATACATGCAAGGAAAACACTCACATAAAATACAAACAAATAGGCCAGGTGTAGCGGCACACACCTTTAATCCCAGCACTTGGGAGGCAGAGGCAGGCAGATCTCTGTGAGTTTAAGACTATCTTGGTGTACAGAATGAGTTCCAGGATGGCCAGGTCTGTTACACAGAGAAACCTCATCTTGAGAAAAAAAAAAATTAAATTTTAGCTGAAGGGGCACACCTGCCCCAGCACATGTATGTAGGTCAGAAGAGAACTTTGTGGAATTGGTTCTCTCCTTTCATCTTTATGTGGAACTCAAGTTGCCAGGCACCTTTTCACACTTGAGCTATTTGCACATTTCTTCTACTTGTTTTCTTTGAGACAGGATCTAACTGCCTATGTGAACTCAAACTCACCAAGATGCTCCCAAATGTTGGTATCAAAGGTGTGCACCACATATGGGCTTTTGTTTTGGTTTGTCTGTGTTTTAGATTGAGTTACAGCAATCTCCCTGTCTTGCCCATTCCCCCTACCCCACCTGTGGGATAACAAGTGTGGGCCACTGTGCCCTATTGAGATTTCTTAGCGTCAAATGAATTTAGAAACTAACCGGTGCGCACTTGGGAGACAGACAGGCAGATCTCTGTGAGTTGGAGGCCAGCCTGATCTACATGGTGAGAACCTGTCTCAAAAACAACTACAAAACGTTACAAGAAGACTTGTCTTAGGCTGAGTATAGACATTCAGTGACTGTCCTCTAGCCATTTGGAGAATTCATCCAGGATTGAATTGTGTCTATATGCTTAGTTCATAGCACACAAAATATATTCAGTAACTCTTTGCAAATTGTTTTATCTTTCAGGGTTTTTTGTTGTTGTTTTTGTTTGTTTGTTTGTCTTTTCCATAAGCAAGAAGAGCTCCTGTGTGAGTCTGAGGCCAGCCTGGGATACATGAAACACTGCCCCCTTTAAAAACAAACAAGCACCTGTCCTTTCTAAATCAGTTGTGTTAATTCTTTAGGGCATGCGGAAACTCAGGAAGTAACTCGGAAGCACAAACACGTAAACTGTGCATTTTAGGAGACAGTACTTTGAAAGAGTGTCTAGAAAAACCTTATAGTCTAACAACTTTCCGGGTTTGGGAAGGTCTTGAGTTTTCCCAAGATTGTTTCTGAGCATGAGCGGAAGTCACTCGTTGAGCAGTCTCCGGCAGTTTATATGATAGGTGCCATATTCTGGACAGAGTAACACACCTTTATTCTATTCTTCCGGACGTCCACGCCAGTGAGTCAATCTTATTTTCTTACCAAAAAAATAAATAAAGCGTGCATTCAGAGACGGATTTAAAGCAACGCCTCATCTTCCCATAGTAAAGATGGCGAAGCCCTGAGTAAGTAACAAGGAACTCCACTTCCGCATTTTTCTTGTGCCCTGGTCCAAGATGGCGGATGAGGCCACCCGGCGGGTCGTGTCTGAGATCCCGGTGCTGAAGACGAACGCCGGACCCCGAGATCGAGAATTGTGGGTGCAGCGACTAAAAGAGGAATATCAATCCCTTATCCGGGTCAGTTTTACTCCTGTGGTTGACCTCGTAGCAAAGAGGTGGCGGGTCATAAGGTGTCCATAGGAATTGGTTCCGTGTGGAAGCTGCTTCCGGTTTTTAAGTTTATAAATTATTATAAATACAACTATTTGGGGGCTGGGAGATTACGGGTGGACGGAGGGAGGATGAAGGAGAGATTCTGGTTAGAAGCACAGTAGGGCTGGACTTTGAAGGAAAAAATCAGCAGTATTCCTGGAAGGTGACGTGTCTCTCCCGCCCCAGGTGTTTGCTCTACTGAATGGCGGAGTAGGGGGTCAAAAGCACTTCTTAGAATCCGAAGTCTCAGCCCTTCACTGACCACCTTTCATCCTTCGTAATGAAATGAATGGAATGATTGAAAGGAATGATGTAGAGAGTTAGAGATTGGTGCTTCTAGTTGTAAATTAGCTATCTTTTCAGCTAATCTTTCTCTTGTGGGAAGAAAAAGATTACATTCCTTATGATGGTTTCCAGCAGATCTCCTGCCTTATATATTGCTTCACTGAGAAATTGGTTGAGTGATTGCTTAGCGTGTAAGAGGTCCTGGCTTCTACCCCTAGCACCTCATAAACTGATGTGGCTCATGCATTTTCAGCACTCAGGACATGGAGGCAGGAGGATTGGAAATTCAGGTCATTCTGAATTCAAAGGCAGTCTGGACTACATGAGATTCTGCCTCAAACACAACAACAATAAAACCTATTACTGTGTTCCTAGTACCTAGGAAGGGTACATATATAAAGCCAAATAAGAAGGGTCCTTCTGAGGTTGACAGAAACAGTATTGTACTGTGTTTAAGTGGAGAGACAATCATAACTAGGATATTATGAGGAGAGATGTATATTCAACTTGAGTTTGCTAAGGTAAGGCTTCTTAGAAGTGGTAAAACTTGAATTGAAACTTAAAGTATAAACACAGGGGCCAGAGAGAGATGGCTCAGTGTGTAAAGCATGTGCTACTAAGCCTGACAACCTGAGTTGATCCCTAGAGCCCACATAGTAGAAAGGGAGAACTGACTCCTTCTGGTGCCCTCTGATTACCACATGCACACCTTGGCATGGGTGTACACACACACAAACACACACACACACACACACACACACAATATATAGTAGCATATAAAACATAAAGGTAGGAAAAAAGATACTCAAGACATAAGGACAGGGGCGGAAGATATGGCTCACTTACTGCCTTTGCAGAGGAACTTACAGCACTTCCCAGCACTTAATGGTGGCTCACAGTCATCCATAATTACAGTTTCAGGGGATCTGGTGCATCTTCTAGTCTCATTAGGCACCAGGTTCACATGTGGTGTACATACAGACAGAAAAAAAAAATCATTCACACACATAAATATTTTTGGAAGTTTTTTTTTTTTTCTTTTGCAAAACAATATAAGGACAGCCTGAGCAAAGGAATGCAAACTAGAAACAGCATGGGATAAGAACTTGTAATTGCAGCAGATGAGATGCTGAGGCAGAAAGACCATAGGTTTGAGGCCAGCCTGGACAGATCCAAAGCCTTCCTGGTTTACAGAGTGAGTTCAAGGCCAGCCTGAGACATTTAGTGAGACCCTATCAAGGAAAAAAAAAAAAAAGAGTAAAAATTGGGCCAGGACTAAGGCTGAGTGTTATGGTGCATATCTATAAACCTAATGCAGGGGAGGCAGAGGCAGGAGAGAATTTCAGTGAGTTTAGTGCCAGCCCTGGCCACAGAGAGACCCTGTAACAGACAAACAGCAGAAACTGAAATCAGCAGGACATCATGAAATTCTATGGGGGAGGGGAAGGGCAAGGATGAAGCTGGTCTTTTGGCTTAGCGACTGAGTGAGATTGCCACCTGAAGCCGAGAATGTGTGTGGTCTTTATCCCAGCACTCAGGAGGGGCAGGAGGATCAAAAAGTTCAAGGTCATTCTTAGTCACATAAGGTAGGTTGAGGCTAGCCTGGACAGGAGTACCTGAAGAGGAAGAGGGGCAGGACACAGTATAAAATCCAGATGGAAGTGCTAAGTTTCTGTTTTCTGTTAGATAAAGGTGTAAAGTGAAGACGGATGGTATTGGCCCATGTTGTTAGTCCTAGCACTTGGGAGACAGAGACAGGTGGATCTCTGTGAGTACAAGAGCCAGCCTGATCTACCGAACAAGTTCCAGGACAGCCAGGGATACACAGAGAAACTCTGTCTTGAAAAACAAAACAAACAACAAAAAAAGGTAGAAATGGAAACATTCTGTTGGATACTAGAATCAGAAATTCTAACAAAAGACTTGAACTAAACATAAAGATTGGAGAGTCACTAACTTGTGGCTGCTAATGAAAGCTACCCCAGGATCCTCCAGGAATAATGTGTGTGTCAAAGTGAGCTTGAGACTGAGGACAGACACTACCAGAAGTGAGAAAATAACCCGGAGTCTCCAAATAGTTTGTGCTAGATTGTAGGGAACCTAGACATTCTGATCTCTGCGCTGGGAAAGCACCCAGCTTATTTGTGTAGCCTTTTCTTTCATTTTGCTTATGTCTGAAAAGTTGTAAATAGTATACTAAAAAAGAGAATAATCGGGCTGGAGAGATGGCTCAGAGGGTAAGAGCACTGACTGCTCTTCCAGAGGTCCTGAGTTCAATTCCCAGCACCCACATGGTGGCTCACAACCATCTGTAATGAGATCTGGCGCCCTCTTCTGTATACATAATAAATAAATAGATATTTTTTAAAAAAGAAAATAATCACACTTTTGAAGACAGGCTAGCCTTGGCTCCAGTTCCCTTTTCTATTGCTTTTCTTTTTTTCTTTTTTTTTTTTTTGGACAGGGTTTCTTTTTGTAGTTCTGGCTGTCCTGGAACTCGAGATATAGACCAGGCTGGCCTTGAACTCAGAGTTCCTCCTACCTCTGCCTCCCGAGTGCTGGCATCAAAGATGTGTACCACCACCACCTAGCTCCAGCTCCCTTTTCTAAGATTCCATTTTCTGCTTTCAGTATGTGGAGAACAACAAGAATTCAGACAATGATTGGTTCCGATTGGAGTCTAACAAGGAAGGGACCCGGTAAGCAGGCCCTCTTGGGAGGTCTGGGTAGAATCCTCACCTAGCTGAAGCAGTTTGGTATTCTGTAACTAACCCAAAGCTGCCATGAATCAGTTTAGGGTTCCCTAATTCCTGATCTATGAGTCTTCCAGCTTGGCATCCTAAATAAAGACATCATTTGAGTATGATGGGAATGGGCTGACTGGACTGAGGTTTGGTCTTTGTTACAGGTGGTTTGGAAAATGCTGGTACATCCATGACTTACTCAAATATGAGTTTGACATCGAGTTTGAAGTGAGTGTGATAGAGTGGGAAGTATGAAGGTTAGTAGAAAGGGACTGTGTAGATGCTTGCTATCAAGCTAAACTTTCTTGACGGGACTAAATAAAACTTTTAAAATGGGAGGGGGAAAAAGCTGAGGTTCGAAGCAGACATGTAACAGTTACTAATCTCTATGTCTAGAATCCCCCAGCAGGTACATGCTGCTTGGGGGAACCTGCTGAACAAGCAGTTCAACCAAGAAATATATATGTTCAATTAGACAAGTTCATTTCTCTCTCTCTCTCTCTCAATTCTCTGTTTTATGAAGGCTTTGTAATTTCTCCAGATTCCTATCACATATCCCACTACTGCTCCAGAAATTGCAGTCCCTGAGCTGGATGGAAAGACAGCGAAGATGTACAGGTAGGACTGACTAGATGAGAAAGAGCAAAGAAAGCCTTAGCGGGAGCTCAAGAGACAAGTTTCCCCAGAGGGTGCTGCTCCAGAGTCTAGAGGGAGTCTAGGTTTCCCTATGCTAAGCCTGTGCAAAGTGCTTAGCTGACCTTTTTCTCAGCTCTGAGCACTAATGGTCCTGTGTTCCCAAGAGGTAGCTATACATTATGGCCAGTTTTGTGTGTCAACACCTTCCTCTTGTCCTTCTCATAGGGGTGGCAAAATATGTCTGACTGATCATTTCAAACCTTTGTGGGCCAGGAATGTGCCCAAGTTTGGACTAGCTCATCTCATGGCACTAGGGGTAAGTTTGTTATTCTTGGCGTATGAGAGGAAGAGGGAGGGTTCGTGACCTAAGCAGTACCAGAAATGTAGCTGAGACTAAGGGAGTAACAGTGTTGTCCCTTGAGCATGTTCTCCTAGAGTCTCTGGGAAGAAGGTTCAGGTGGAACGAGAGGCATTGACTATGGTAGTAACCTCACAGATTTCCCTTGTATTGCAGCTGGGTCCTTGGCTGGCAGTGGAAGTCCCTGATCTGATTCAGAAGGGTGTAATCCAGCACAAAGAAAAATGCAACCAATGAAGGATCAAGCCACTGAGGCAGGACAGAGGGATTTTTGATAGGCTGTATTCCTGTTTTCTTGTGAACCGTTCTTACTCATGATTCTTTGATGGGTCTCCTCTGGTGGTTACAAATTATCTATAGCTGGATTGGGGGAAAAACCCAACAATAGGGTAAGGTCACAAAGTTTCTAAGTTTAGCTGTACAGGGAGGTGAAAGACTTGGGCCTTGAAATAGGCAATTTGTATCCCTTCTCCAAGTGGACCCTGGAGGCATCTTGGAGGCATAGGGGGTTAACTGACAGCTCATAGCTTTTATGGTTTCTGGAAACAACCTGTCAATAAAAGCTGCTTCCGATGTATGTAGCCTGTGGTTCTCACTGATGGCTGTTAACAAGGTAAACAAGCAAAATATGGAGATACATGAACAACTATGCTAGGTTGGGAGGGGGACGTGAATGTCCTCTCAAGGCCTATCAAATGGAAGAACATCCATTTCTTTCCCTGTTATTTGCTTTTGCCATTTAGCAGTGAGCCATGCTTTCCTTACTGCCTTGAGCCTGCAAAGGAGCTTGAAGAATGGGTTTTACAGGTTCAGCGTTCTGTGCCCACTAGGGATCTTCCATGGAATGCTAAATGCCTCTCTATTTGGTTTTTGGGCTGGACCTGGACCTGCATGCAGCGTTCCACGATGCATCCCTCTTGTTTGGAAAGAATCTCTGTTGCAAGCCCTTCCGTTATTCGGTGTTTCGGCTCTTCATCCCTATGGACCACATGACAGGATGAGGGGCCTTGCCCTTAGGGACTTGCCGCAATGTTTAAAGACCACCACCCGGCAGGGCCGGGAACTAGTGGTTCTAAAGTTGGCTGCGTTTCCATGGTGTCGGTCTGGGAGCCGTGGGGGCGGGCTCACGCAAGCGCCGATGGGGTGGGTGGGAGGATTCCGAGTGTGGGCGCGCAGGCGCCTTAAGAGACTGTGAAGCCGGTGGCCGGTGGCCGGGCGGCACCAACAAAGATGGCGGTGGCCCTTGCGGCGGGAGCAAGCTGGGCAACAGCTGGGGTTAAAGCTGCAGCCCGGCCCGCGGGGAGGCTGTTCGGGGTTATGAGGGGGTGGCCCTGAGCTGGAGCTGGACCCCGGCTGGCCTCCCCCGCCGCCTTACCGGGGGGCAGGTATGGGCCGGGGCGTTCTGGCGGGGTGGGGTTGGGGAGCTGAGGGAGGACGGATCCAGACCCCAGAGGACGTTCACCACAAAGGGAGAGGCTCGCGGTGCCCAGCCAGGCCTGGGAGAACTGGGCTGGAAGAACAGCATTCTCGGACCGCGGGGAATATGCCGCCGGACCCCATAGCCAATCAGCGGCCTCGGCCTTTCTGCCCTCGAGGGGGGCGGACCCGGGTAAAACCCCACTGTGGTGGGAGAGGTGCAGAAATTAGGGGTCAAATAGTTCGTCCTCCATCTCAAACCATTGCCCCTTGAGCCCTAATATCAAGTGGGAGCCCAGAACTGGAGGAGGGAGTGGATTGCAAATCACCCATTTAATCGGCTTCATTTGCAACCCAGAGCGGCAAGGGTTGAGGTTGGAAATGATGTCTCTTGGACTGATTCCTGCATCTATGGTCCCAGGTCTGGGGCATATCTCACTTGACTAGCCAGCTATGAGGATTTTTAGGAGTTTGTAGATTATAAGAACAGCTGAGATTGGGACTACCACTGGCTTTTCAGTAAATCTGTATTCTGTAGAGGGGGTGGGGCGTGAAAGGTCAAAATGATGGGCTACTATTCAGTCATTAGTTTATTCAAGGGATACTAAGTATTTTCTTTGTGTCAGACATTGCTAAGTTCTGGGGATACAAGAACTGATTTTATAGACGTGATTCATGTCCTTGGTACATGTAGTAGCCAGCTTGCATGGTAGCCTATATCTTCTCTCTCTTCCTAATTCAAATGCTGACCCTCTGTTCTTCTCAGGTCCAGCCTGCGGTGTCCACAATGCCCCAGGCTTCTGAGCATCGCTTGGGCCGGACTCGAGAGCCACCGGTCAATGTACAGCCCCGAGTGGGAGCCAAGATACCATTTCCTCCCCGGGCCCGCAGCAAGGAGCGCCGAAACCCAGTTCCTGGGCCGAACTCCATGTTACGACCTTTGCCTCCCAGGCCTGGTCCCCCAGATGAAAGGCTCAAGAAACTGGAGCTGGGTCGGGGTCGGACCTCAAGCTCTCGTCCTAGAGGCCCCCTTCGAGCAGATCATGGGGTTCCCTTGCCTGGCTCACCACCCCCAACTGTGGCTCTGCCTCTCCCATCCCGGACCAATTTAGCCCGTTCCAAGTCTGTGAGCAGTGGGGACTTGCGTCCAATGGGCATTGCCTTGGGAGGGCACCGTGGCACTGGCGAGCTAGGGGCTGCACTGAGCCGCTTGGCACTCCGGCCTGAACCACCCACTTTGAGACGTAGCACTTCTCTCCGGCGTCTTGGGGGCTTCCCTGGTCCCCCTACCCTGCTCAGCATACGGACAGAGCCCCCTACTTCCCATGGCTCCTTCCACATGATATCTACCCGGCCCTCTGAGCCTTTCTACTCTGAGGACAAGATGGTGAGGACTTGCCAGCACACGTGGTCTCCCATGCTCATGTTCCTCTTGCCCTAAACTCTCTTGTCCTGATATGACTTTCCTGTTCCCTTCTCCAAGTCCCTTTGTCAACCCCTCATTACACCAGTGGACTCTTCTCCTTTCTAAGGCCTTCTAGATATTATTTTGGGTTGTATGTGATTCTCCAACTTGGTATGCCATTCTGGTCCCTAGGGAATTAACCGAACAATTTAGAATTCTTCTTCGGGTCCTTAGGCCCGCCCTTTTAAGGCAACTTCTCTCCTAGGATTGGGCCTAGACCTAATTAATCCCTGGGCTGAGGAGGGGTGGGGTTCGGGCACCTGGGCTGAGGATGGGCGGAGTTCGGGCACCTACTGATGTGGTTGCCCATTTCCTGAGCTAAGCTGCTTGCAGTTGGAGCCAGCAGGAGAGGGTGCAAGAAGGGGCCACGGGGGCAGGAGGGGGATGTGGGGTCAGTAAAGTGGGGGTGGGGAGCAGCTGGGCAACCATGCCAGTGCTCGGGGAGTTGCCTCAGGAGCTACAGCGCCGGCTGGCTGGGCAGCGGAGTAAATGGGGAATAGGTGTGACAGCCATGGCCGAGTCTGTGGTACACTCAGCTGTGATGGGTTTACTACTCATGACTAATGAGGTAGGAAGACCAGTGAGGGAAAGAGGGTCGAGGTGGGGGAGACATGCAGCAGCATGCTATGGAAAGTGCCAGGTAGAATGTGACTGTACTCTGACCTTCTAGGCTCATCACACACTGCTTCTGGGCTCTGGTCATGTTGGTCTCCGAAATCTGGGAAATACAGTAAGAGCCATTTTCCTGTCCTTTCTCTGTAAAAGGAATGTGAAATGGTGTTTGGGGGTGGAGACAACCTGCGGATTTGGGGAAGTCACGGAGGAGAGCACTGAAGCTCTCGTAAGGCTTGTGGGCACAGACTGGAAAGGTAATGACAGTCCCTGCTGCTTCCCCAGTGTTTCCTGAACGCCGTGCTACAGTGTTTGAGCAGCACAAGGCCTCTTCGAGACTTTTGTCTTCGAAGGGACTTCCGGCAAGAGGTACCTGGAGGAGGCCGAGCCCAGGAGCTCACGGAAGGTGGGCAGCAACTCCTGATCTTCTGTTCTCTTCCCCCAAGCCTTCAGTTCTGTCCCCGAAGGCCTATGGTTCCCAGCCCTTCAGTCTGACAGTCACACCCATTTTCCCAGTTCCTCCATTCTGAGAGGTTTTCCATCCACTGAATCTCCTCCTGCCTGCTCTTCTAGACACTAATCTTTGTATTCCTTCCCCCCTGTCACACCAACAGCCTTTGCAGATGTGATTGGTGCCCTCTGGCACCCTGACTCCTGTGAAGCTGTGAATCCTACCCGATTCCGAGCCGTCTTCCAGAAATACGTCCCCTCCTTCTCTGGATACAGGTGGGGAAACAGGATAGGCTTTCTCTCTGACCAAGTCTGGGGCTGGGGCCAAGCAGGGGTATAGCACCCTTGTTCTGAGCCTTGAGATTTTCTACGTTGAGGAAGTAGGGACCCATATTTGGGCAGGGAATACTGTGTGTGGACTAAGAGGGGATCAGTTGTCCATATTCTGTCTGGCTGTAGCCAGCAGGATGCCCAAGAGTTTCTGAAGCTCCTCATGGAGCGGCTGCATCTTGAAATCAACCGACGAGGCCGCCGGGCACCACCAATCCTGGCCAGTGGTCCAGTTCCCTCTCCACCTCGCCGAGGAGGGGCTCTGCATGAAGAACCTGAATTAAGGTAAGGGTTGTCCCCTCTTGCTCTTCTCTCCAGTAGTTCTGTCAGTAGCGTTCAATCTTCAAAGAACTGGGCTAGCTGAAACTGGAAATGTAGTACCTAGGGGAGACCCTTTAGCATAGAAAAAAAATGGCCTGTAAGTACAAGAAAGGACAGAAGGGAGGCGGAGGGGTAAGCGGAAGGATGCAGACAGAGGTAGAAAAGAGTGTTAGGGATGTCACTAAATTGGGAAAGGAGGGGCCTTTTACAATAAAATATACCGATGAGGCTTACAGAGGGAGGGTGGCAGTCTTCCCTTGTATATATTCTTTTTTCTCTCATCTTGGGTTTCCCCAGAACGTTTCTAGAAAAAAATTACTCCTTTGACTAGAAATTTAGGGAAGGGGCTGGTATGTGGACAGGGAACAGGGCTCTGTTTTCAGATGATTTCAATGGCTTGGGGGTACCCAGTATCACAGCCTTCTCACGGGCGCCCCCTCCCTTCCCCTGATCTGTGGTAGTGATGATGACCGGGCCAACTTAATGTGGAAGCGCTACCTGGAGCGAGAAGACAGCAAGATTGTGGGTACGGAATGGGGCAGAGCGGCGGGGGTTTGGGCGCGGGAGAAGAGGGTGAGAGCTAAGCCGAGGATGAGGATGTGACATGGTGGGGTTAGGTGGCGGTGTTGAAGTTAGAAAGGCATTGGAAAGAAACCCCAGCGAAGGAGTGGGAAGAGACAGGACTCCAGGAAAGCACCTTACACCCAACAGTGACTTTCTCTCCTGCCCTTTTGCTTCTACCTAGACCTATTTGTGGGCCAGTTGAAAAGTTGCCTCAAGTGCCAGGCCTGTGGGTATCGCTCCACGACCTTCGAGGTTTTTTGTGACCTGTCCCTGCCCATCCCCAAGGTGGGATTCCTGGGGTGGATGGAACATGGGTTCTGTGACCCACCCCTACATGTGGGTGGGAACTATGTGGATCTCTAAAGCAGAATTGAAGCCTGGATTATAAAAAGATAAAAGATTTTTAAAAATGGGGGGGGGGGGAGCTTCAGAACATGCTGACACTTCCTTCCCCTTTTCCTCCCAGAAAGGATTTGCTGGGGGCAAAGTGTCTCTGCGAGACTGTTTCAGCCTTTTCACCAAGGAGGAAGAGCTAGAGTCGGAAAATGCCCCAGTATGTGGGGGTTTACAGTGGTGGGGGAGCTGGGGGAGTCTGTCTGGAAAAAAGGAGGTGCATGCTTCCTCAGTATGGGAATAACATTTACATGTCTGGGTGTGTGTTAGGGTCTCAGATATGTCATAGTATGCCTACGCTAAAGGGGAAGGGAGAAAGCGGTGAGAATCATACTAAATTTATATGTGAATTGGGGTGTCAGGAAAACCAGCTGGGGCAAGGGCACACTGACCTAACACTATCTGCTGTTTCTCTAGGTGTGTGACCGATGCCGGCAAAGAACACGAAGTACCAAAAAGTTGACCGTACAAAGATTCCCCCGAATCCTCGTGCTCCATATCCTAACCTTCAAGTTCTTATTTCTCTTAGGGTATCTCCCATACATTGTTTCCTCACCTTCCTTGAGTTTTCCCAGGGAAAAACCTGCCACCCCAACTTTCTCTGCCATCTTTCAGGACATGTTGGGGGAATGGAGGGTACTGATTAATCCCTGCAGCTCCCTTAGAGACCCTCAGCACCCCCCACACACCCCAAATGCTCCTTAACCAGGGCTTAGATCTGAATCGATTTTCCACCTCCCGAGGCTCCATCAAGAAAAGTTCAGTAGGTGTAGACTTCCCATTGCAGCGACTGAGCCTAGGGGACTTTGCCAGTGACAAGGCGGGTGAGTCCGGTGGGGAGTGTCCTAAGGAACCTTCAGGGGGGGCACTCAACTCTTGAGTGTAGAAACTGACCCGCTCCAACCCACAGGAAGCCCTGTCTACCAGCTGTACGCCCTCTGCAACCACTCGGGGAGCGTTCACTATGGACACTACACAGCCCTGTGCCGCTGCCAGACTGGTTGGCACGTCTACAATGACTCCCGGTGAGAACAGCCTCTTCATCAACTCCCGCCCCATCCCACTGCAGCCCTGGTACCTTCCCCCTCCTACGGGGCCCCAAAAGATGAGATCCTGACAAAGGGATAGGTGGGGTCTCTCCCTGAACTCTACCCGGGTACTCTGAGGTGCAGTCTTGTGGGAAGAAGGAGGGGGAGTACACAGGAGTGACTACAACCATTCCGTGCTTCCCTTCCCAGTGTCTCCCCTGTCAGTGAAAATCAGGTGGCATCCAGCGAGGGTTACGTACTCTTCTACCAACTGACGCAGGAGCCGCCTCGGTGCCTGTGACACCCTTTTCAACACCCTTAAACCCCAGGCTCCCCATTTACCTCAGAGACGTCTATTTTTGTGTCTTTTTAATCGGGGAGGGGGGGTGGTTGTAGCTCCCATTATTTTTTTTATTAAGAAGCACCCTTCTTCCACCATGTTTCCTGTCCCATGTACAAAGCTCACCAGGCCCTTGACCATGTACAGCCCCCAGAACCTCTGCAATCTCACTTTTTTTGTGAATAAATTTATTAAGAAAAAAGTGATGTTCACGTTTGTATTTGCGGTAAGAGGGAATGGGTATCCAGAATTTGGTTCCATTGGAGCCTTTCTGGGACCCAATTCCGTCTCTGAACAGACGGGGGCGCTCTCCGAGCAGAAGGGAAAGGACCCCGGGGATGGAGTAGGCCCCACACTTGTGCCCTAACAGTTTAGTGGCGCTAGGAAGACAAACCTTGAGACTTGTGAAGCCGCGGAGAAGCCTAAAACTAGAGTGCAGGCATTGGCACGCCAGGTTTCGCCGGAGAGGGGAACTGCCCCTCGAGAGCAAGGCACCCAAGAAGCCCTGTTGACAAACACTGTTTTCGTTGCCGGGCCGCCCTAGCTCCCGTAGGCCCTGACTGTTGCTAACATCAAAGGGCTGTTTATAGCGCCATCTCCCCACGGACCGGCCTGCGAGTGTCTCTCTCTCCGACCAAGGCTCATGGGGCCCTCCCTCCAGGGTTCTCACGGCAGGCCTAGGAAGCCTGAGCTGGGGAATGCTAGCTCCCGGATTCAGCTTCTCGCTCTCTTGACCCTGGGGAAGGCAGTGCGGGGCACCGCACCTAACTCTGATTAGGCAACGAACCGGTTAACCCGTTCCACGCAGCGGACTCTGGAAGTGGCTGCCGCTCCGCTGGCTACGTCACTGCCAATTCGGCGTTTTCATTGGTGGATGTATCCAGAGCTCGCCAATCCAGAACCTGCCTTCCAGGACCCACCAATCCTGAAGCGGTAGAGCGAAGCGCAGCGGCGGGCCGCCAGAATGGAGGGGACGGAGAGTCGGAGGGACCCGAAAAGTTAGGGGCGGGGACACCACACTTGAACCTGCTCACCAGCTAAGGCTGGGAAAGCCCTGTGCGCAGAATTCTGGCCCCCGGAGGGCTTGAGCTGGGGAGATAGCGTGGGCGTGGGCCTTATCTGCACACTGACAAGAGATACTGGTCCTAGGGCCTCTGTATCACTCATTTTCTCTGGTTCCCCCTATCTCCTGGGTAAGTCCTGGCCGCTGACCGAAGACACTTCCACCAGCACTTACAGGCGCGCCTTGCCTTAGATGCTCACAAATCAGTAAGTGCCCAGAGATGGGGGTACGGGACCAGTGGGGGTTTCTGCAGTTGTAAAACAGGGTGCCTCCAGTTCTGCCGGGTTTCTCGACCTTTCCCCTAGGCCTTACAATGGGCCGGACTGTGATCGTGCTTGGCGGAGGTATCAGTGGATTGGCCGCAAGTTATCATCTGATCCGAGGCCCCTGTCCCCCTAAAGTGAGTGCCCACTAGAACCAGAGAAAGACTCTTTAACACTCAACATTTGCAGCAGAAACTGGATAGATTTTGTCCCGTGGAATGTGCAGCCCACCCCCCACCCCCAGTCCCCTTTCCCTGCACCCACAGTGTCTCACTTTTGGCGCCAGGTGATCTTAGTGGAGGGCAGCAAGCGTTTGGGAGGCTGGATCCGCTCAGTCCGAGGATCAAATGGTGCGATCTTTGAACTTGGACCTCGAGGAATTAGGCCGGCTGGAGTGCTGGGAGCCCGAACTCTGCTCCTGGTGAGCATCTTGTGGACTGTATGGGACAGGTAGTGGAGGAGAGCTTTCCAAAGGGATAGAGTTGCAGAGGGGAAAGACATTTGTGGGGCCAGTTTTTCCTTAGTGTCTCCTCTTCTTGAGGGTTTGTGGAGAACAGGTTTCTGAGCTTGGCTTGGAGTCGGAAGTCTTGCCTGTCCGAGGGAATCATCCAGCTGCCCAGAACAGGTTCCTGTATGTGGGCGGTGCTCTGCACCCCCTACCCTCTGGCCTCAGGTAACAGTTCACCTCCTAACTGTACTTACACCCCTTCCATTTGCTCCCGGTCAGCCTTTCCAGCCACAGGGGTTAAATGAATGAAAATAACCCCCAGGAACTGGGAAGGTGCCTCCGGAGCTTTCTTTTCACTGTGCCTTCCTCCACGCAGGGGGCTACTCCGTCCTTCACCCCCCTTCTCCAAACCTCTATTTTGGGCTGGGCTGAGGGATTTGATGAAGCCCAGGGGCAAAGAGCCTGATGAGACCGTGCACAGTTTTGCCCAGCGCCGCCTTGGACCTGAGGTGACATTGCTCAGAGGTGGTCTCAAACCTCTCTCTTCCTAAATCAGCTGCTGCGTCTAGGGATGTCCTCTTTCTGTTGTCGGAATCTCCAAATCTCAGTCTTGGGAATAAATACCTTTCTTTCCTTTCCTTGTGTATACCTTGTGTTACAATGGGAACACCCCCAACACGAACTCTCTCCTTCCCTCTTCCCTCCCAAGCAGGGCCCATGAAAATCAGTCAGGGTGGCTTATTCCTTGGCCCCTCAGACCCAGTCTTATCCTTAAGGTGGCCTCTTTAGCCATGGACAGCCTTTGCCGAGGAGTGTTTGCAGGCAACAGCCGTGAGCTCAGTGTCCGCTCCTGCTTTCCCAGTCTCTTCCAAGCTGAGCAAACCCACCGGTCCATATTACTGGGGCTGCTGCTGGGGGCAGGTGAGGGGGAGGGGTCATTGGTTCAAAGGGTGAAATATAAAGCCTGTCAAAGTGAGGCACTTCATACAAGGGGTACTATTTTGATAGTATGTTTTGCCTCCTTTTAGGACAGAGTCTACAGCCAGATTCCTCATTAATTCGTCAGGCCCGGGCTGAGCGATGGAGCCAGTGGTCACTCCGTGGAGGGCTGGAGATGTTGCCCCAGGCCCTTCACAACCACCTAACTAGTAAAGGAGTCACTGTCTTCAAAGGCCGGCCAGTCTGTGGGCTCAGTCTCCAGCCAGAAGGGCGATGGAAGGTAGGAGAACCCTCTGGAGTGTAGTAAGCCTGTATCAGTGTTACTGGTTTTGTTGTTGCTGATGTTATTTTGAATATTGCAAAAATATATTTAGCAAAAAGCTTCATATGAAAATGTTCACGACCCAATTTTATACCATAGGAAAACAGGCCCTCTGGGTGGGGAGGGATGTGGACTTCTCTGCTGAACATTCATTTCTTTAAACTTGGTCCAAGACTTTAAAACATGATGGTACTGTTTCCTCATGACTATCACTCTAATATTCCGTTGCCTACTAGTTGCCATCTCTATGTACCTACCAGTCATAAAATTCATAAAGGCATCAAAGTCCTGCAGTATTCCTTGGACATATCTGCCACCTTTTAATGTCTGTGATAACTTCTTGTCCATACATTTCTTCTGCTATGGAGTGAGCGGGGAACTGAAGAAATAGCTCAACAGTTAAGAGCATATACTACCTTTGCAGAAGACCTGGGTTCAGTTCCCAGAACCCACGTCAGGTAGCTCACAACTGCCTGTAATTGCAGCTCAGGGACTCAGGCGACCTCTACTGGACTCCACAAGCACCTGCATTCATGTGTACACACACACACACACACACACACACACACACACACACACACACACACACACTGTGTCACTATCTTTAAGTGGTTTGACCAGGTCAGGACTGATAGCACTGGACGACTGTTTTCTTGCCTTAGAGAAGCTATTTAGATATTGGCTATCTCAGGTTCCTAGGCTTTATTTGTGAGCCTTCCTCAAAAAGCCCTTAGGTATGTGAATGGTAGTGCTTGTGAGTGTCTGGGGACAGGGAAAGGACAACCCACCTTCATTGAACATTTCAGAGCAGCCACACTGGCCTCTTTCTGGATTATACAGAGGATTTTTGTTGTTCAGATGATACTGTCATTCATATTCTTTATCCTGGGTCAGCACCTGTTTCTTGGGTACCTGGGAAACTAAGAGTGAGGCTGCAAAATCTCACTTACCTATGAAGTCTTCATAACACCCTCTCCCTCAAATGTTATCACTCAGGTGTCTCTAGGGGACAGCAGTCTGGAGGCTGACCACATTATTAGTGCCATTCCGGCTGCAGGTAATGGAATAGTCCCTCCCTTTCCCTAACCATCAAGAGGCAATAGTATGCCTTCCTATGCTGGCAGGGCCACACTGGGTTCCTGAACTGGTCATCCCTGAGAGGTTCCTATAGACAAAGCTAGCCCAGTAGGAATGCCTCTGCCTCATCCCCAGTGCTCAGCAAGCTGCTCCCTGCTGAGGCTACACCTCTTGCTCATGTCCTGAGTACCATCACTGCTGTGTCTGTCGCTGTGGTGAACCTGCAGTACCAAGGAGCGTGTCTGCCTGTTCAGGTATGAGAAAGAGGAGGAGGAAAGGAGGGGAGACACAGGCTGAGTGAGAGCCCTTCCCTGCTGATTCACAGACACCTTCCTCTCCAGGGATTTGGACATTTGGTGCCATCATCAGAAGACCCAGCTGTCCTGGGAATCGTGTATGACTCAGTTGCTTTTCCTGAGCAGGATGGGAACCCTCCATGTCTCAGAGTAACAGTGAGAGAAGCAAACTTTGCTCATGGTGGGGTTTCCAAAGGACTCCTCTGTGCCTTAGTGTAGGCACGTGCAGGACGGTCGATGCTGTACTTCCTCACAGGTGATGTTGGGAGGCTACTGGTTAGAGAAACTAGAAGCTAAAGGCCATGAACTGTCTCCAGAGCTGTTCCAACAGCAAGCACAGGAAGCAGCTGCCACACACTTAGGACTGAGGGAGCGACCCAGTCACTGCTTGGTGCATTTACACGAGGTGAGCTGAGATAAACTCTTATTAGTTCCCCGTTGAAAGCAAGGGCTAACATGTTTATCAGTGTGTCAGCCAAGGTCTTGGAAACCAGCAATAAACTTTCCCTTATATCTTATCTCTCCCTAGAACTGTATCCCTCAGTATACACTAGGCCACTGGCAAAAACTCGGTAAGTTGGGAGAGCGGCTGGGCTGAGGAAGTCAGACCCCGGCTATATAACATTCCTTTCACCCTTCCTTACCTTTCAGAGTCAGCTCTGCGTTTCCTGACGGCTCAAAGGCTGCCCCTGACTTTGGCTGGAGCTTCCTATGAGGGGGTCGCTGTCAATGACTGTATAGAGAGTGGGCGTCAGGCAGCACTCGCTGTCCTGGGCACAGAATCTAACAGCTGACCCCCCTCTCTCCTGCTCATGAAAATAAAACTTGCTGGAACTTGGTTTGGTCTTGCTGTTCTATCAACCTCCAGGCTTGCTGGGGCCGGGGTGGGGGATGGGAGAGGATAAAATGGTCTGGAATACAGAAAGCAGGAGCAAAGATGAGACTACGTCCTTTATTAGAAAAGGTATCAAAATCCCAGCCCCCTGGGCCAAGACCAGGAGAGCTACTCCAGCACTGGCAGGAAATGCCCTGGTAGGGGCTTCCTCCACCAGAACAGCTTCTTGGGAACCATAAATAGAATAAATATTCACAGAGGTCCCAGGAGGAGCCAGGTCACTCTTGGAAAGGAGTGATATCCATGGACGAGGAAGGGGCTTGGGGTCCAGCCCTGCTCCTACCCCGGGGGCCGGGGACTCCTAGGATTCGTCACATAAAATGACAACAAGGATTCACAGTCATAAGCCCTGACAGGTGGCCCCTAGAAAGAGGAACCTCCAGGTCTAGAGGAGCCCAGCTCCAATCTAGCAGTGAGGAGAGGTCCCTGCCCCCCAGCACAGCACTAGGGTTAGTCCCCTCACATCCCTCCAAAAGCAGTGAGGAACAGAGGGCGTGGGGAATACAACCCCTCTGACTCAGTTTCATGATTAACGTGGACAAAGAAGAATCAGTGTGAACCATGGGGAGCTGTGTGGTTGGCAGTAGGCAGAGGGCCAGGCCTAGCTGGGGGCCGGCGTTGTAGCATCTCTTGTCGGAAGGCCTGGGAGGAACCCGGTGGGTATCGGGGACCAGAGGGAGCCCGAGGACCTCGAGGGTCAGTCCCAATGTCTGCAGTGATGTTGGTATAGAGAGGACCCAGCTCTCTAGCCAGCAACTGGTATGTCAGTGAATTCATTCCATCTTGTGTCCAAGAATTCTGGGTACGGACCAGGAGGTCAAATCTGAGGGTTAAAGGTTTAAGACTAAGATCTAAAAGGAACAGTCTGAGACTTGGGGGCATTTAGGAGTTTTCCTGAAGAGAGGAACAGTGGGACCCCAATAAACATTCCCTTCCTACCTGTGGGGATTTTCCTCGTTGCCTCTGTCCCCTCTGTGCTTCACCATCTTGTAGTGCCCCACAGAGGTGGGGGGTCGGGAGATCTTCATCCCAGCCAGGCGTACCCTATGAGAAAAGGAAAGGAGTCTGGGAGGAGCTAGAAATGGAAAAAAAGTTGCTGGCAGGTAAATGAGAAAAGTAAAGACCATCAAGGAAGCGATGGCATCAGCCTGAACACAAAGAGTCATGACATCTGTCTGGCAAGAACAGAAAAATGTGCCGGGTGGGGGCGGCGCATGCCTTTAATCCTAGCACTTGGGAGGCAGAGGCAGGCAGATCTTTGTGAGTTCGAGGCCAGCCTGGTCTACAGAGTGAGATCCAGGAAAGGCGCATAGCTACACAGAGAAACCCTGTCTTGAAAAACCAAAAAAAAAAAAAAAAAAAAAAAAAAACAAAAAACCCAGAAAAATCAAATAAATAAAAACTGCCAAGTATGAGAAGTATGAGAAGGCCGGAGAAGATCAAATAGAAGAATGTGAAGCCGTCAGGTGAATCTAAGTCCGCAGGGCCTGATGCCACGAGCCCTGGGGCCTTACAAGAACTGGCAGAGGTAGACAGGTAACTTTCAGACTCCTTTTAAAGGGCTCCTAGCAGTTGCCCTTGGAGTCTTGGGAGGACAAAGAAAGGGGCCATTTTGTCTAAAGCATAGGAATGGCAGACCCACACTCAGCCATCTCTGCCTCTGCCCCTTTGGGCATTGAAAGTGGGGCTTACCCTATGGATACGGAAGATGGTTGTTTGGCTTGAACTGTTTGGGGGGCACCCAGGCAGGGGGATCGGGATCTGTCCCTGGTCTATGGGCAGGCTTCTGGAATCCAGTGCCTGTGGTGTGACACCTTGCACAGCCTTGGTGCAGTGGGAAGGGGCTTGGACCTGCCTAGGCTCAGTGTGCTGGGCTCTGCTGACTCCCCATGGGAGACCTCGATTTGGGGGATGTGGAGATGCAGGGTGGCTTGGGAAAGAGGGCTGGGGGGTGGGAGGAGGGAGAAGGGGGGAGTCTGTGGATAGCATGTGGAGTGAGTAGAAAATTTCTTAATAAAGAAAAATGAAAAAAAAAAAAGAAAGTGGGGCTTACATATGTGAAACATACATATGACCACCGAGCTGCAGCCCCTAGCCCAGCAAGTCTTACTTAGAAATAGTGTCTAAACTCCCCAACTCCTTTCTAGCTACTGCCATGTGTAAAAGAGAAGAGCAGAAGCAGACAGGTGATCAGGACCTTAAACAAGCCCCAATTCTGAAACACAGAAGCAAGAGGTGGAGGTACTCTGACAAAGAACCGAAAAAAAAAAAAATACATCTAGAAGTATTTTCAGTGTGTGAAACACACACAGAGAGATGAGAATTCACATAAAGATGTCATTACAGGCGACATAATGGGAGGCGATGGATCCAGCATGCCAAGCTCAAATACACTACACACGAAACTGGTTCACTGGAAGCTAAAGGTAAGAATGTTTCACAGGCTAAGAAATGAGGTGGCATTATGTCAGTCAGCCCCTCCCCTTTATTTCTTTTTTAAAAAAAAAAAGGAAAAAGAAAGAAAGAAGTGATTCTGGGCTATATGGAGCAAAATACCCCTCCCCATTCTCCCAGAAGTAGTCTCTAGGTAAGCCTATCAGAATGAAGAACTAACCTGTCTTTAGGCCTTCCTAAGATCTAGAATTCCATATTTCCTGGTGATCTTACCTCTTTTCCCAAGACTATCACCAACCAGGTCTATCTAGACAACGGAAATTTGACAGAATGGGCTGCAGGGGGCAAAGCCCGTCCTGAGTAGACTAAGGTCAACGGAAAGGAATGGGCTCAGTGCAGAACCAGGAAGTTAGAGATTTGTGACGAAAGATTGTGGCCAGGGTTTGAGAAAGAGGGGTGCCGCAAGAAGTCTGACCTGGTAGCGATGTCGTCATCCTCACCACCCCAGCCCCAATATTCATTGGGGAAGCCATTCATCTTCAGGTACTGGTCAGGAGTGAGGGCTGAAACCCCACCAAAGTACTGGGGGTACGGGAGGCTAAGGAGAAAAAGATCCTTGTAGTTCACAAATTTGGAGCATCAACCCTACCCACAATCCCCTTAGCTCTCATCCTCCTGCAAGGTTGGTCTCCCTGCTTTCTAATACCCTTCTCTGCCCTCTACCTGTATCCAAACTTGTTCATGGCAACAGCAACATGGCGAGGTCCCCGGGGGTCGCACACATACAGGTTATGATCATTTTCTGGAAGGAGGTCCACATCATGTAAGAACAAGCAGTCCCATTCTTCATCACGCAGGGCTTCCCGCACCCCAACATTCAATAGCTTTGCTCTGTTAAACGTTCCATTTCCAGCCTAGTAGATAACAAAGGGGACTAGGTTACACACGGAGAAAGCAGGCAGCATGCATCGAAGGGGCACAGGGGGCCCAGAGGAGGGAGAAAAGATAAACAGCTGAGCACGGTGGTACCCGACTGCAATTCTAGCACTCAGGAGACTGAGACAGGAAGATCTTGAGTAGACTATAAGCAAAGCAGGGGCTGGAGATGTGGCTCAGTCGGTAGGTGCTTATCTAGCAATCATTAAGCCCTGGGTACAGTCCTCAGCACCATATAAAACCAAGTATGGCAGCATGTGCCTGTCTGCAATCCCAGCAGTGGGAAGGTGGATGCAGGAGCATCCAAAGTTAAAGGTCATCCTCAGCTACACAGTAAATTCTGAGGCCAGCCTGGGCTACGTGAGACCCTATCTCAAAAAACAAAACAAATACATATTTGTTTTGCACATACATATATGCAGGCAAAATACACATAAATAAATTAGTACAGTTTAAAAAAAATTGCAGAACTAGTATTTTAGTTCATCCTCGGCCAATTCTAAATTTGCATAAGCCACCCAACAAAAGAAAAATCATAGAAAAATATAGGAGAGTAGGAATACCCTACCAAAATAGAGAAACAGACTTAACAGAATAAGCATGGAACTAACAAAGTTGAAGAGCAAGGCTTCTCCATTATCTATTGTCTGATCCTCTTAACAATTATCCCATAGACCCATTAGATGAGAGAAGGGGCATTTATTTGAGGCTTCCTTAACATCAAAGAAAGAGTAAGGAGCTGGGCAGTGGTGGCTCACATCTTTAATCCTAGTACTTGGGGGGCAGAGGCAGGTGGATTTCTGTGAGTTTGAGGCCAGTGTGGTCTACAGAGTGAATTCCAGGAAAGCCAGAGAAACCCTGTCTCAAAAAAAACAAAAACAAAAACAAACCAAAAACAAAAACAAAAGAAAGAATAAGCTGGAAAGTGGGGATACCTGGTGGATGACATAGATGCCATAGGCAAGCTGCTGGCGCTGTAGGAAGGGGTGCAGGTGATAGAGCAGCAGCCGCAGGTGGTGCTCCCTGGCACGATGGGGCACAATTATGGCCGTCCGGGAGCGTGGCTCACATTCTGCAGGACGGTACCGACCCCCTGATTCCACCCGGGGATTCCGCTCCACAATCTCTGCTAGTGATGGCACTGGGCTGAACGATACTGATACAGGACCCACTGTTGGCAGGAAATGGCATGTTCAGCAATTGGAGGCACAGAAAATGGGTATCATAATCTGGGAACCCCTCTGGCCAAAAAGCCTGATTCTGGGCTCACTTCCCCAAGGGCTCACTCAAAAAAAATCTACCAAGCCTTGGATTTCCCTCATTAAGCCAGCTCCACAAAGCCTAAAGCCGCAGGCAGGCTCCTTACCTTAAACTACTTACTTTCTTATTTTAGGGTTCTAGATAACTTTCTCTTGTCCCACACTGAAGCTACAGGAGAAGAGCACAAGGACTTCTACCTAATAAAGCCAAGACTCATCTACAAGAGAAGTCATTCCTACCCTGGGGCATGAAGAGCTCATAAAATAGGCAGGCGGTGGAAAGCTTGTGACCCAAGAGCCTAATCTGCCCTTTGAATTCACAGGCCACTCTCTCAACATCAACCCACCTTAGAGCTCATTAACCTAAGTCTCAACTCATGCCAGCCCAAGACTCCCTGCCCCCACACCTTGTTCTCTTCTTCCCCTTCTTCCCTCTGTACTCACCTAAGAAAGGAGATCTCTCTGGACAGTAAGGCAGAGCTTGAGCTGGGTGAGCCCCTGCAGCTCCAGGGGGCCCAGGCAGGTGACTGAGGTTACTATAGACATCACGGGGATGAGAATAATCAAACGTTGGGCCCTGGTCCCGACCAAAGAGGGCACTAAGGCTTCGGAAGCCCCCTAGTGACAGATACATCATAACTGCCAGCTGGGAGCCCACCAGCAGGGCCAATGTGCAGGGCCTTTCCAGCAGCCTCCGCAACATCCTGCCGAGGGCTAGGGAGAGAGTGAAGGGATTTCTGGAAGCAAACAGGGAGGGACCGAGCAAGCCAGCAGAGACATCAGCAGGTAGAAAAGTGGTGCCAGAGAGAGGAAAAAAAACAGGCAGAGAACAAAGTCACAATAAGGAACACTGCTATAATCAAACAAGGGGAAAAAAACAACCCAGAAGGTAACCAACCTTATACACATCACCAAAGCTCGGGTTTCATTTTCATCCACTTGACAGGCTTTCAGTCTCCACCCTCCAGAAAGCTTACATCATTCAAGTCCCAAGTCCATTTCAGAAGTTTTTAAAGTCTCTCCAATCTTACAAAAGAACAGACACACATACCTGTGTTCAAGCTGTTTTCTTCCGGATCATGGGGGCTCCAGGAGGTCCCCGGGGAGCAGAGATGTGAGGCATTATCTAAAATTGGAACTGTCACGGAAGACAGAAAAAGGCATTCCAACAGCCAATCTGGGACCAGCGGGAACAGAAGTGATCAAGGAGAACCAGTCACCTGTACAGCAGAGATCAAGATCAGGAAGAAACAACTTTCCCATCACAGGAAGTGCGGGGAAAGTGATTGGAAAAAGAGAAGACGCCAGCTCAAGTCTCTCTCAAGCTACCCGAAGTAGAGTGGCAAGTGTCAGGTCTGTACCTAACCCTCTACGCCAACAAAACGAGTTTGTTCGGGCAGTGAGGACAGGGAAATGAATGGAGGCCAAACTAGTCAAGAGGCAAGGCAGTTGTGACAGTACCTTGGAGTGGCCTAGAAAACAGAGTACAACAGGAAACAGGTTCTCTCTGTTCTTCACGTACCAGGGAGCGCCTCCGCAGGTACAGGGTGCATGACCACCTGGGAGCTGCGTGCAAGCGAGCAACCCTGGAGCGTGGCCCAGAGAAGGGTGGGGTGGTGTCCTCTACCTTTTCCACCTTTCTCCAAGCCTAGTGGGGGTGGGGAGGAGAGTTCTAGGTGAACTGAGGCTAGGGCAGAGTCGGCCCAGGACACCTGGGCCAGCTCACCTGGAAGGGCGTGGCCAGCGCTGTGCGCGCGCGCGGGGTGGGGTGTGTGTGGTGGGGGGATGGGGATTAGAACCTCATTCTTTTCGGGCACGCCCATCCCACCAGTCTCTTGGGTTTGCCCCTACCGCGCAACGAGAAGGCAACCGGCCCGCGTCCGCATTTCCACCCGAGACCCTGTCTATGCTCAATCTGGATTTCCAGCCTTTACTCAGAACGTCTCCTCCCCAACCCCGACCTCCCGAACCTTTCTCCGAGGATTCTCTTTCCAAGGTCCCAAGCCCACCATACCTGGTCTGCTCCCCGTCGTCACCGCCACTCGGACGGCCGGGCAGGTATCGCCGCAGCCATCTTGGAAGCGGGCGCTGGGGGCGGGGCCCGCGTCACGGGGCGGAGCCTCTGGCGGGCAGGCGCAGGGGCCCGGCACCGCCTAGCCTGGTAGCGGGGTCACCGCACCGCCGGGAGGCTCGCTAAGGTCGCAGAAGAGTCCCAGTCCCCCGCGCTTCCTCTCCGCCTCAGTCTCCTAACGGGGTTCCACTGCTCACCTCAGAGCACAGCAGCTCAAAGCCCTTGTTTCTCTGTAGGGCTGAGAACCAGTTTCTGATGCATCGGAGGACCTCACCCCCGGGTAGGCTGAGTCCTTTTCCCCGTGTATCAACGGCGCCCCCTGTAGCCTAGTGTTACTTAGTTTCTCTCTAAGGTTACTGTTGTAACGCATTTGTATCCACGTGGTATTATCGCACAGGCCCTGAAATGCAAAGTTAGTTAACATTGAAACATAGCATGTGGACCGAAAGGCAGAGTCCGCTATGATGTAAAAACGCTTTCCTAGGTAGTAGACTAAATTGGACACTACAACGATGTGCAAGATATTTAATCCTGTGGCTTCTGCCAGCCCATAGCTTATTGTTTCTTACAAGCAAATGTTCAGGCCAAGGAAACAATAAAAGGCCAATTACGTACGGTATTGCCTCAAAAAGCACACTGTCTCCTGTGTGTGTTGGGGGTGGGGGGGAGTAAAAGACAATATAGTGTAATAATCATGATGACCCAAAAGGACACCTCATTCACATGTGGCTAACCTGGGCAAGCTTCTCAAAATTAGTCATGTCTAACGGGAAGCCTGAAGCATATCCTTCTTTAAACATTGTTTTCATGAAAGTTGTCTTACAACTCCATATAGGTGAGTAACCTGCAGGAAACTCTGTCTCGTAAACGCCACTTGGAGAAGAAAAACAAACAAGGATTTGTCTCTATTTTTTTCATTCAATTTTATAGTCATCTGTAAACGTGTGTTCTGTTAGAGCCAATTCTTTCTGAGTTAAACACTATAAACATATATGTCCCCCAACAGGATTTCTCTGTAACAGTCCTGGCTGTCCTGGAACTCACTCTGTAGACCAGGCTGGCCTCGAACTCGCAGAGATCTGCCCACTCTGCCTCTCAAGTGCTGGGATTAAAGGTGTGTGCCATCACCACCTGCCATATGTTCCCTTTTTATATGGCTATTAAAAAAGATTGGGGGGGAGTTCAGGACTGAGTTTCTTTGTGTTGCCCTGGCTGTCCTGGAACTCAATCTGTAGACCAGGCTAGCTTCAAACTCAAAGATTCACGTGCCTCTGTCTCCTGAGTGCTGAGACTAAAGGCTTGAGACATTGCCACCACCACCACCACCACCACCACCAGGTAGGATTCTCTTCTTAACCAAATGTTAGACACACTCTGCTAGGCCCTCTTTTTAACTAGATCTTATCTTTGGCCCTATCTTGGTCCTGCCCAAACAGTTTTAGCCAAAAAAAATCCTGCCAAACCAGATTAGCAAGAGTTGTAGCACCATCCCCTTGATATCTGATCACCCCCATCTGCCTTCAGCAAGAATCCTGTCAAGTCAGTTTGCCAAGGACCGCTGTCTTAGTGGTGTCATTTTGAAGCCAGACACAGACTCATCTGACTGACTGTCAGATTCCCACAACCCGTTCTCCCTGCTTCCCTCATCCTTTTCCTCATACAGCCATCCCAAATAAAGTCTCTCTTACTGCTCTAAGTGTCAGAACATAACAAGTTTATGACAATCTCAGTTTGACGCCAAGATTGACGACTGGAGCACTCAGCAGGGAGTGAAATATTCTAAGCACGGGAAAGTAAGAAGATGGGCGACAGGTAAGAGCACTTGATGCCAAACCCAAAGACCTGCATTTGATTCCCGAAAACCACTGGCAGGGGAGAACTGACTCCCACAGGATATCCTCTGACTCCACACAGTTACACTATGACACATGTGCCCACACATGTATATGTAGTCAATCAATAAATGTGAAAAAAAAACAAAATGGAAAGACTGTAAACCACTTAAAAAGAGTGTAGAGCTGAGGATGTAGGTGCATCACCAAAGTTCTTAATGCCATGGTTTTATCTGAAGGGCAAGAAAAAGGCATGGAATTGCTCTGCTTAGAACGTTTCTCTGATGGAGATGTAGAGCTTTTGTTTGTTTGTTTGTTTGTTTGAGACAGGCAAAAAGTAGAAAGACAAAAGTCAAGAAGGCCACATAGACAGTTACTGTAGAAATCAACAGTGAGTTAAATCTTATGCAAATAATGTATTATTAGAGCTAGAGAGAAAGCTCAGTGGTTAAGAGCACTCATTGCTCTTGTAGGGGACCTGGGCTTGATGCTCAGCAGCTTTACACAGTAGCTCACAATCTTTCGTAATTCTAATACCAGGGATCCAATGCCTTTTTCTGGCTCCCAAGGACACTAGACATATATGTGGTACACATATATACATGTAAGCAAAACACTCACACACATAGTTAAATCTTTTTGTTAAAAATAATATAAATAACCGGGCGGTGGTGGCGCATGCCTTTAATCCCAGCACTCAAGATGAAGAGCCAGGTGGATCTTTGTGAGTGTGAGGCCAGCCTGGTCTACAGAGCGAGATCCAGGAAAGGTACAAAGCTACACAGAGAAACCCTGTCTTGAAAAACCAATAAATAAATAAAATAATAATAATAAAAGTGACTGGATGTTGTGGTACATGGCTAGCCTGGAGCTTACTTATATAGACCAGGCTGGCCTTACCTGTCTCTGCCTCCTTAGCACTGGTTTGTTTTGTCTTTTTGAAACGGGTAGTACCACTGGTCTAGTACTCATGGCAATCCTTCTGTCTCAACCTCTCAATTTCTTTGGGATTATAGGCATGAGCCACCACATCTGGCAGATAGGGATCTATTCTTTCTTTTTTTAAAATTTTATTTATTTTTATTTTATGAGCTTTAGTATTTTGCCTTCATGAATGGCTGTGTGAGGGTGTCAGGTCCCTAGAGTTACAGACAGTTGTGAGCTGCCGTGTGGGTACTAGGAATTGAACCCTGGTCCTCTGGAAGGGCAGTCAATGTTCTTAACCGCTGAGCCATCTCTCCAGCCCCAAGTTCTATCCTTTCAAAAACTGACCTTTTAATGTTCTTTCCTTTTAAATTTTCTTGCTTTTTTTGGGATGTGTGTGTGTGTATAGTGGTCAATGTGTATGCATATATGTGGAAGCTATAAATCAGCTTTGGGCGCAGATCTTTGGGAGCTGTTCACCTTGTTCTTTTAGATATACTTATTTGTTTTTCATATTTTAGATTCATTTATTTTGTGTGTATGACTGTTTTGTCTTTATGTATGTACATGTACCACACACATGCCTGGTACCCACAGCAAACCGGTCAAGGGTGTTGGAACCCCTGGAACTGGAGTTACAGGTGGTTGTGAGCTGCAGTGTGGAGGGCTGGGAGCCAAACCTGGTCTTCTTCAAGAGTGGTAAGTATTTTAAACCACTGAGCCATCTCTTCAGCCCTTCACTTAGTCTTTTGAGACCAGATCTAGAACCTGAGATTTGCTGCTTAAGCTAAGCAGGCTGGCTAGCTACTCTTGGAGAGCCTGTTCCCACCCCGTTCTAGGGTTACAAGTACACTGTGGCATGCACTTTACCAAATGAACTGCTTCAGACCCTTTCCTGCTTTTTGAGGCAGAGTCTTCTTTTTTCTTTCTTTCTTTCTTTCCTCCTCCTCCTCCTCCTCTTCCTCCTCCTCCTTCTTCTTCTGTTTTTGTTTTTTGTTTTTGGAAGCAGAGTTTTTCTCTGTAGCCCTGGCTGTCCTGGAACTCACTTTGTAGACCACGCCTGGCCTAGGGCAGAGTCTTCTTACATAGCCTATGTTAACTTGAATTCCTGGCAAGTCTCCTGCCTCAACTTTCTGAGTGCAAGAATTATAGTAATGTACCACCACATCCAGAAGGATTTTTTAAAAGACTTATTTATTTATCTATTTATTTATCTATCTATCTATCTATCTATCTATTTATTTATTTGATATATATGAGTGCTCTATCTGCATGTATGCCTTGATGCCAGAAGAGGGCATCAGATCCCATTATAGATGGCTGTAAACCATCCTGTGGTTGCTGGGAATTGAACTCAGGACCTCTAGAAGAACATCCAGTGCTCTTAACCCCTGAGCCACCCCTGCCCCCAGCAGGATGTTTTACCTTATTCTTTTTTTTTTTTTTTTTTTTAAGATTTATTTATTTATTATGTATACAGAAGAGGGCACCAGATCTCATTTCAGGTGGTTGTGAGCCACCATGTGGTTGCTGGGAATTGAACTCAGGACCTCTGGAAGAGCAGTCAGTGCTCTTAACCTCTGAGCCATCTCTCCAGCCCGTTTTACCTTATTCTTGAGACTCGTTTTCCTGATCTCTCTCCCCTCTCCTCTTCCTCCTCCTTTTCTCTTCATCCTTCTCCTCCTCCTTTTCTTCTCCCCCTCCCCCTCTCTCACTCTGGTGAATATTTGCATATGTATTATCAAGAGAATGTGCCTAACATGTCTCTGTCAGGGTGTGTGTGTGTGTGTGTGTGTATGTGTGTGTGTGTGTGTGTGTCACTGTTTTTGAGAGTTCATGAGGCCTTTTGTTAGTTGAAGACTATAAAGGATGCTTCAATATACTTCCACCCTCCTCTCCTTCCCAAGGCCAATTAAGTACTCTGAGCCTGTCCCCATATAAGGCCCTGTCTGGGGATGTTGTTGAGTAGTGTTGCTCCCAGCTCCTGTGACCCCCCTCTTTCTAAGCATATTTAGAAGTGGTGGTTTCCTCCCGCTGTCAGCTGGTTACTTTTGCTGCCAAAGATTTTGGCTTCCCCCAGCATCAGTTACTGGGGAAGGTATTCAATTGGCTCAGAAGCATCATTCTCTTAGCCAATAAAATGTTAATCCTTTGAATCCATTCCCTTGCCCCTTCCCGACAAGCTCTGACCAATGAGATACTGCTTTATCACTGTCAACTCACTATTTCAGAGAGACAGGAAAAAAGTACTGTATGGAAAGGAAAGAAGTGGAGCAAGGGTTCATGTAGAAAAATAAATACCCATTCCACAGCACTCCAGAAACCCTGGCTCTCCCACCACCACCACAAAAATAGTGATTGGACAAAAGCCCAGATTTCCTCTGCACTAACCACAGAAGTGAGACTGTCAGGAGGGGTTTGAAGAAATTGGTCATTCCCAGTTCAAATGAGTCTTTGTGTATACCATTTGCCTTCTCATGAAATGAGATAGTCCGAACTCTGTTTGAACTTGTTTAAGGAATACACCCCTTGTCCATCACTACGTCTTCTTTTTCAAGTCTCTCACTGCTCCCTCTTTTTACCTTTACAAACAGATACTTGAGCAGTCTCAGTGCCTCTTTCTACCCCCTCTTCTTCTTTTTTTTTAAAAGATTTGTTTATTTATTATATATACCCAGTGTTCTGCCTGCACGTATGCCTGCAGGCCAGAAGAGGGCGCCAGATCTCATTACAGGTGGTTGTGAGCCACCATGTGGTTGCTGGGAATTGAACTCAGGACCTCTGGAAGAACAGCCAGTGCTCTTAACCGCTGAGCATCTCTCCAGCCCCTCTGCTACTTCTATATCACATCATAGTTCAAACCTACAGAGGCAATACTTAGACTGGGGAGCTTAAGCTCATCTTGGTCCATATATGTAAAGGTATATTCCCTCACCTCCATTTGTAGCAAGAGATTGTTGGACTCAGCTTCAGGATAGGTATTATGTGAAGCTTATATTCTGGCTCTGGAGGGGCGGAGTATGGAAGATTATTCTTAAAAGGGGTCAAGGGTTGACTGACATTGAGGGCTGGGATCCTTATTTTTTTTTTTCAACGGCTAGCTCTTTCTGACCCTCTTTCACTGTACAAGTCCACCAACTCACTCAATCACAGAAGTAGCCTTTAAACTCAATAGTTTCTAAATTTTATTTGTTTTTGCTTATTTATTTTTATTTTATGGATATCAGTGTTTTGTCTACATGTATGTCTGTGCACCACATGCATGCCTAGTACCTACAGAGACCATGTTGTAGGATATTTTGATCACACTCCTACACTCCTGGGACTGCCCAGTAAAGTTATACCTTGAATTAGGAGGCAGAGCCAACAACTGGTTGGCTGGAATTGGCCATGGAAAAGCCAGTAATTTGGATAGAGAAGATGCACAGGAAGGAAAGGTCGGGGACTGGAGTTTGAGCTTCCTCTTGGTTCTGGGATGAGGGAAGAGACTCACCTCTTGAAGCGTCTCCCACCAAAGAGCAAGATCAGATCAGCTAGTTGCTACTGAGCCTCTCTGAGCTAGCAGGGGTTTTGTTTTGTTTTGTTTTTTGAGCTGAGGATTGAACCCAGAGCCTTTGCTTGCTAGGCAAGAGCTCTACCACTGAGCTAAATCCCCAACCCTGCTAGCAGGTTTTTACCCCAGCCTTTGACTCCTGAGTCTTATTGATACATAGAACAAGAGTATTACTTTAAACCCACATATCACAGCTGCAGCTCAGCGGGGCTGAGGGAATGGAAGACCACTGAGTGGCTGGTGGGTTGCTGACTGAGAGGCTGTGGGGCTACAGACGATAATTAAGATATCAATAGATTCACGGGTAGCTGCTAAGCCGACAGAAAAACATCAAGACCAGAAGAAAGTATTGATCTGCCTGCCTCTGCCCCCTGAGTGCTGGGATTAAAGGCCTGAGCCACCATCACCCAGCCCTCCTCCTCTTCTTTTGAAATAAGATTCCGTGTAGCCAGGCTGGCCTTAAATTTACTATGATGTAGCAGCAGAAGCTGGCCTTGAAGTCCTGACCCTCCTTTTTCCACCTTCCAAGGTGAAAATTTCTTTGTGTCAGTCTAGTGAGCAAAGTGGTTTTTAAAAATAGCTTATGTGGGGGTTGGGGATTTAGTTCAGTGGTAGAGTGCTTGCCTAGCAAGCACAAGGCACTGGGTTCGATCCTCAGCTCCACACACACACAAAAAGCTTATGTGGAGGCTGGAGAGATGGCTCAGAGGCTAAGAGCACTGGCTGCTCTTCTAGAGGTCCTGAGTTCAATTCCCAGCACCCACATGGTGGCTCACAACCATCTCTAGTGGGGTCTGATGCCCTCTTCTGGCATAAAGTTGTCCATATAGATAGAGCACTCATACATAAAATAAATAAATCTTAAAAAAAATAAATAAGTTATGTGAAAATGATTTACAAGGAAATGTGAGAAGGGCTATCATTTTTAATGATCTACCTTCCAGAGCCCAACCAAGTCTCCACCTTCCTGAGCGCTCCTGGTGCTCAGGTTCCAGGCTCATTCTCTGCAAAGTCCGTTTGGCCCTTATCTTATAGTTCCTTGCACTGTCCCATTGTTTCTCTTTGTGCATATGCAAGGCACAATCTCCTCCCTAGGATGCAGTGTGAGCTCTTTAAGGACAGGGTCCTATATCATTGGTGTTTTTATTTTGACTTCACTTGAACAGAGCTCTGCTTGTACCATGACTTCATGGTATTAAGTTCCATAAACATATGGTCCAATTTTACCAGCTAGACAAAGCAACTGGAGATCACCAGTTTCATCTCACTCTCCTGTCCCTGTCTCCTCCTGCCTGGTTGGTCAGAGGACCAGAAGACCCACCCGAGAACAAGACCAGCAATGGGAGCCATGCTTGCAAGGGAGAGGAGTGTAGCCAGGCCTTCCCTCACTGCTGCAGAGTGAGCAGGTACTGTGCTGGGTGGTGTAAAGAACAGGACACTGTGTAAAGCTCTGCCTCATATAGAACCTGATCAGCAAAGCCTAACTCTGTGCTGTAGAGTAACCCTTCTGTACACTGTGTGAATATATGTCACTATGATTGATTTAATAAACAAGCTGATTGGTCAATAGCTGAACAGGATAAAGTTAGGCGGGAAAGTCAAACTGAGAATGATGGAATGAAGGAGGGCAGAGTCAGAGATGCCAGCCAGCCACCAAGGAAGCAGGACATGTAGAAAATGAGGTAACAAGCCTTGAGCCATGTGGCAAAGCACAGTTAAGAAATATGGGTTAATTTAAAATATAGCAGTTAGCTAGTAACAAGCCTGAGCTATTGGCCAAGCATTTATAATTAATATTAAGCCTCTGTGTCGGTTATTTGAGAGCAGGCTGTTAGGGACCAAGATTTCAGGAACCAAACATGAACCATGGAAAGTACTAGCTAAGCCAGAGAATAAGTCATAAACCCACCGCCTTCCCCCCTCCCCCAGGGCAGTAACACCTGTTTGCTAACCAGAGGCTCCCAAAGATAAGAACATTCCACAGTCAGGTGCATGGCAACCGAATGTAAAGAGCATTCCATGGTCAGGTAGCCTAGCAACAGAACAAATGGCCCCTGACCAGTCACCTTAGCAGACTTCCTGCAGTTGCACGACCTGCACGTCTCCCACGTTCTGCACGCCTTCCACGTCCCTTCCACTTCCCGCCTTCCTGCCCCTTCCCCTCTTATGCTATATAAGCCATGTGGAGGAAAATAAAGTTTGGCGGCTTGATCAGAATACTGTCTTGCTGTCCGTCTCTTGTGTCCCCTGTCCTGTCATTTGCTCCCACAGGTGGGTGGCCCTGTTGACACCCCGCTGGCCGGGGCAGCAGGCCACTGGGACAGGAAAACTCCACCAGCAGCTCTGTAGCAGGCTTTTTTTGAACTGCCAGCCCCCAAATCATGACACGGAGACTTATTAATTATCAATGCTCAGCCTTAGCTTACTTTGGCTTGTTTCTAGCTAGCTTTTTATAAACTTAAATGAACCCATTTCTGTGTTAATTTCTGTGTGCTTCCCAGAGGTTCATTTTCCTCATCGATAAACTCTCCATCCTACTTTCCTGCTTCTTCCATGTCTGGCTGGCTGGGCCCCCAGGTGGCTGGCTGCTCTGGGATGGTCTTTCTGTATGCTCTGAATATGTGTTGCTACCATTGGTTAATAAAGAAGCTGCTTTCACCTATGGCAAGACAGGTTATAGCCAGGTGGGAAAGCAAAGCAAAGATACTGGGAGAAGAAAGGCGTGGCCGAGAGAGACGCCAGCCAGCTGCACAAGGAGCAACATGCCAGCAGACTGGTAATGACACAGCCACATGGCAAAACATAGATTAATAGAAATGGGTTAATTTAAGATGGGAGCACTAACTAGCAAGAAGCCTGAGCCATAGACCAAACAGTCTGTAATTAATTTAAAAAAAAATTTTTTTTTTTGCACCACCACTGCCTGGTGCCTTTTTTTCTTTTCTTTCTTTCTTCTTTTTTTTTAGACTTATTTGTTATGTATACAGTATTCTGCCGGCATGTATTATGCCTGCAGGCCAGAAGAAGGCACCAGATCTCATTGTAGATGGTTGTGAGCCACCATGTGTTACTGAGAATTGAACTCAGGACCTCTGGAAGAACAGCCAGTGCTCTTAACCTCAGAGCCATCTCTCCAGCATCTGTAATTAATATTAAGCTTCTGAGTGATTATTTTATAAAGACCAGGAGGGACCAGAAAACTTTAGTCTATCGCTGGCCCCTTTTCTATCTACGCAACAGCCCTCCTATCCCACCTATCCCTTCTCTGCCTAGCTATTGACCATTCAGCTTTTTATTAGAGCAATCAGGCAAGGTAAAACGGCAATGCATCTTTTCATAGTTAAACAAATGCAGCACATCTTTACATAGTTTAACTAATATTCCACTATAAACAGAGGCAGGTTTTTGTACCAACCACCTGGTCCCAAATAAACATATAGAAGCTTACATTAATTACAAAATGCTCGGCTGATAGCTCAGGCTTATTATTAACTAGCTCTTACATTTAAATTAACCCATTTCTATCCATCTATGTATTGTCATGTAGCGTGTGGCTTTACCTCTCCTCTAGCATTTTGCTTCTTGGGTGGCTTGTTGGTATCTCCTGCAACTGTCTTGACTCCACCCTTCTCTCCCGGCATTCTCCCTATGTCAGGCTGTCTTGCCCAATCTCTTTCTGCCCTGCTATTGGCTAATCAGCTTTATTATTAACAATGAGCAGAATCCATAGCATTCCACAACATAGCTCCACTAAATAGAGTACAGACATACAGCCACAACCTCTGTGCTTGCCTCTTAACCTCAGAGCCCCTGCCCTGCATCTCAAGTCGTATCTGGCAGTTCCCACTGAAGGTGGTATGGCAGAGCTAGATGCCTTTGGTTTCTCCACGGTCTACCCTGACCTCAGGGTCTTCTTTACCCACAGCTCCTTCCCACCTCAGTATTCAGTTTCTTCTCCAATCCCTAGCAGTTCTGCATGTGCCACTTAACATTCAAAGTTCTCCATGACACCTTTGTCCACCCCTGTCCCATCCGTAACACACCCAAGACTGACCAGGTTATTCCTCAAGGAAAGAAGATCCAGCACAATGCTGCTCCTCACATTCTGCCACCACTGAACAGATGGCTCCACTCTTCTTAGTATCTTCTCCATGCCTTCCCCCCCCCCTTGCTTTGCTGTCTACTGCGTACCAAACCACATCCTGTTCCTCTCATTGAATTCCATTCTAACCTCACATCTTCCAAGAAGTCCATTGGGTTTACACTGATTGATTCTGGTGTCACTGTCCCAGCTAGTCATCACAAAGGTCACCTCTCATGTTACTGTTTGAAAATCCTTGAGCACAATGCTGTGGGAGCAGTTACTATTGACCCGCTTCCATATACTTACCATCCAAGGTCATGTGTGAGTGACTTGCCCAACATCACCCAGGTAAAAAGATGCTGAATCCTAGCTCTAATTCAGATACATCAACTCCTGGAGTACCAAGAGGCTACTGCAACATCCCTTCCTTCAACCATCACGCTTACATGATCGCTCTAGTCTCATCCCAGCACTTGTTTGTGTGGAGTGACTTGGGCCGATTTGGGTTTTGTATCTTCATGTTCTTGCTGGCTGTAGTTGCCAAGTGTTTATTGTGTCTGCTTCAGGTGACTGTGTGTCTACAGAAGCAATGGACAGGATGGGTTTTTTCGACCTCTCTCCCAGTCTTAAGTAGAGCATTACCAAGCAGAGCCTGGGGATAAAGATGGGCAGAAGTGACATGGATCCCGTTGGCTTTAAGTGCCTTGCAGACCCTCCATGGAGGGTGAGTGTGCACAGACAAGGGTGACAGTAACAGCAGCTGGAATTGGTGAGCACCCATTGAGGGTGAGGCATTATGCTAGCTCTTTATTTACATTACTTAACCCTTATAACACATTTCTAAGGGAGGGATTATTATTGGCAAACAAGAAAACAAACGCTCAAAGATGTGGAGCCAAGGTGCAACCCACATTTGTCTAACCCCAAAAGGAGCATATAAATAGCAGACTTCAATATGTACATTAAAAATATGATAATCCCTCACTCACTGAAGGCCAATGCTACCTTTGGCTCTCCCTTTCCCGGTCTTCCACCCCCCCCCCCCCCAAAACAAAACAAAACAAAACAAAACAAAAACAGGGAGAGGAAAGCAGGGCAGGTTGTACCTCATACACACACACACACACACACACACACACACACACACACCACTTATATTTGTCACCACCACCCTGGATTTCATAACTAGGGTGGGGCTATAAGGGTTGAGTTTCCCCAAGGCCCTAGTCCCCTTCCCTGGTGCTAAATAAAAGTGAATAAATACTAAATAAATACAACTGGGATCCAGGAGTCATCCTGCCTTCCCCTCTCCCTCCTGTGACCCGCAGGGCAGAGGGGGCAGTTTAGATAGGGGCCTGTCTCCTAGCCCCTTTCCATTCATCTATATATCACTGCCTCCCAGGGCAGGAAGCCAGGGCAGGGCCAGCCTGCAGTTTAGGGCACAGAGGCGGGGCAGATCTCACCCTCTACAGCACTTCTGTGTTTGAGCATGAGGCAGCTGCAGAAACCCCCCTCATTCTCTCAGATGAGTCCGAGGCCCGGCACCCCAAAAGGGCAGCCGGGACAGTGAGGTTATTTCCTGCCGGCCCAGGGTCGCTTCCGAAGGATCTGCAGAATCTGTGCCCGGCGATGCAGCCAGTCTTGGGGAGGAGGGCGTGGTGTTGAAGGGACTGGCCGTGGAACGAAGAAGCTGTACCGCAGACGTGCATTCTGGGGATTGCCCGCCACCAAGACTTGCAGCGTCAAGGGCTGGGTCAGTGGCCCATGTCCTGACAGTGTCTCTGAGGCTGCTGTGGCTCCGCTATAGCGCAAGCTGACTGCCCCAGGAAGTACCACATCTGTGGGGGAGGGCATCAGCGTGTATTCGCCATTGAGGGCGTAGGAACCATCTAGAAGCTTCAGGGCCAGGTAGATGCTCCTGGGGCCAGAACCGCCCTGCTGCCGTACAAGGATATGGGTAGCCCCAGCAGGAATAGTGACCACATCGCTGTATCCGTACCTGTGAGGAAAAAGCAGTTGAAGAACTTAGCATCTCCTGAATCCCTTCAGCTTGACCTACGGTGTTTGTCTGAGTGTGTATGTGTGTGTCAGGAGCCTGCCTCTTCAGGCTTACACGAGGTATGTGTCCACCTGAGAACAGAGCTATCAGCTAGTGTGCCTTCCCCTCTCTTACCTCTGGACACTTCCCACTGCGGCTCCTTTTTCAAGTGTCTTTCCAGTCTTGGCCTCCTTGGGGCCTGTCCATTTCCTACTCTTAGCTCAGAGGTCACCACCCAGGGAAACCTTCCCTGAAGCCTTCAAAGGCTCTCACAGCATCCTGTGTCCTCTCTGTTCAGCATGTGGAGCACTGCTTTGTAACTGTCTGCTCATCTGTCTCCCACTTAGACTCCAGACAGTGTTGAGTCACCAGGAAAGCACTTAGCTCCAAGAACAGCACCCGGGAACGCAGAGGGGGAAAACAGAAATCGTGAAAGGACCTGAATTTTTTGAAGGAGCCCGATTGTTTGCTGCAGCTAGAACCATTCCCACCGCACACCATGCACTTGTCAAACTTCTTTTTGGAGCCAATAATCCGGTCACAGCCAGCATGAATACAGCGCCCCTGGACACAGACTGAGGAACTGTCTGGGGAACAGGGAGTTCCATCTGCCACCTAAAGAACAGAGGAGGGAAATTGTTAAGGGTGCTTGCTAAGTCAGCAGGAGTTTGTAAGCTAAACATCTGGAAAGTGGTATCAGAAAAAAAAAAAATGGGTAAGGAAGGGGATGTAGAGTGAGCCTTCGCCTATATGAGATTATAATGATAGTGATACAGTCATTTTTCCAGCATTGACTGTCAATCAGGCGATGTGCAAAAATGCTTTATAAACATAAATCTAAGTCACACAATCACTGCATGATATTTCTAAGGGTGAATTTCTGAGGTTTTGATCACAAACTCTAAACTTAGTGGTAGGGCCTCCAGATAGACACTAGAGGGCAACAAACCTGTAGGAATTTTCTATCGACTACTGGGGAAGGGGAGGAGGCCGAAGCTGGTAGGGCTTGTTTTGCCTTGAATGGGTCACTCTATAAGACAAAGGGAGTGTCCAGACGGCAGTGATTTCTGGGAAGTCTGTCCATTGAGGGACTGGCTGTCCAAGAGTCAATACTTTGACAGGGGATTCCGTGGAAAGGAGAGTCAAGGACCTCTCCAAAACGCCACATGCTTCCATTCTCACCAGAGTAAAAAGATGGAGATGGAGGGAAGGAAAGAGATATGACAAGCCAGAGTAGCTTCACCAGTGGCCTATCGAGTCAGGCATCTGTTCTCCTGGACACCCGGGGACAGACAAGACTGAGTAAATCTGTAGGCTGACACACGCGTGATGAATGCCAGCAATGGTCTGGAGGGACTTTTTAAAATGTATTTATCAGAAATCAGCAGGATCCCTGGGAAGTGTGTAAGCCCTGACTGGGCCTGAGTGGTTCTGGTCCTCACCCGTGGCTCCAATACATAGTAGTAACCCAGTGCCCGGGCCTGGCAGGTGAGTTTGCACTGGTCTCGAGGGGCTACACCTGTGTAGCGTGGGACCCAGTCCATGGGTCCTGGAAAGCTCTTGAAGAGGTCAGTCCTGTGGTTGTAGGCAGCACACTGCTCCTCACGGTAGGTCAGTGCTGTAGGGATGAAATGGACAGACTGAGCCGCTCTCTCCTCACACTACCCCACGCACCCTTCCATCTAGCCCCTCAGAACTTCAGCCAGTGTGGTGGCATCTCTCTCCCTCACAGATTGCTCACAGGGACAGTTCTGGAAAGATAACGAAACCTGCCCCCAGCAGCAGAGTCAATCAGCACCTCAGTTCAGCCCTCAGGGGACAGCCCTTCTTGTTTACCCCCCCTCCCCCTTCCCAGGGCCCCTTCCAAACCCTCACCTGAACCACTCGGGCAGTTCTCAGTATTGCAGGAGCGGAAGCGGGTACGGCGACCCTCGCAGTACTTGCCACCATTCCGGGGGACGGGCCTTGTGCAGTCCCGGGAGGAGAACTGGACACCACCCCCACAGCTCCTGGAGCAGTCACCCCACGGTCCCCAGGGACCCCAGCCTCCAGCCTGTGGAATCTGCAGAGGCACAGAACGGAAGCGGGATGAGCCCACTCTCTCCTAAGTTTAGGGCCCGTCTCCTTCCAGCAGGCCGTCTGCCCAAGCCATGCCCTGAGGTCTCACATTGAAGTCCTTGAGCTGGTCCACGTGAAGACAGCGGCCGCCCATGCAGGCCTGTGTGGGTCCGCAGGGAGTACCATCAGCCCAGGGTGAGTGCTTCGTCTGGCACATAGCATGGCCATTGAGGTGGCCGGAGCACCAGAGGGCAGCACAGGGTGGTGGAAGCTGTGGACAATGGTGTGAGTCAGGCCCAAAGGTCAGTTGGCACTGGCGGTCAGCATCATAGTCCTTGCCAGGAAAAGTCACTGGCAGATGCAGGGGAGCCTCTGGTTTGTCTAAGAGACAGTGCCCTGAAAGGAGGGTAAGGTACAAAGTTAGCAAGGACCTGAGGTGGGCACTGAGGATTGCCAGCTGTGGTGGCTAAGGTACCCTCAGCTACACTGCATTGGATGTTCATTATGCGATCAGACTGGCAAAGCCCTGATCCGTACTATCTCACTGACTAGTCACAGTTCTGTGAGGTACAGGCTATTAGTATATTTAGACGTGTCTGTATGTAACAGAGAACTCAATCAGCATAGGAACCAAAGGCACTTCTGATTTTTTTCTTTTTCTTTCTTTCTTTTTTTTTTTTTTTTTTGGTTTTTCGAGACAGGGTTTCTCTGTGTAGCTTTGCACCTTTCCTGGAACTCACTTGGTAGTCCAGGCTGGCCTCAAACTCACAGAGATCCACCTGGCTCTGCCTCCCAAGTGCTGGGATTAAATGTGTGCACCACCAACGCCCAACTTTTTTCTTTTCTTTTCTTTTCTTTTTTTTTTTTCTTTTTGGAGCTGAGGATCGAACCCAGGGCCTTGTGCTTGCTAGGCAAGTGCTCTACCACTAAGCTAAATCCTCAACTCTTTTTCTTTTTCGAGTCAGTGTTTCTCTGTGTAGTTTTGGTGCCTGTCCTAGAACTCACTCTGTAGACCAGGCTGGCCTCAAACTTAGAGAGATCTGCCTGGCTCTGCCTCCTGGGTGCTGGGATTTAGGCGTGCACCACCACCGCCCAGCCTCTACCTAATCTTACTCACCATAGAATTTATTATTATTATTTCTAGTATTTGGGCTTTTACAACTTTTTTTCCGATTATAGCCACTTATCTCAGGGGAATGGAGTCTGCACATGCCACAGCACATGAATGGAGGTCAGAGGACAATTTGCAGAGGTCGTCAGGTTGTCGGGCTCGGCAGCAAGTACCTTAACCTGCGGAGCCATCTTGCTGGCCCTGTTTGTAAGCTTCCGGGGCAGAGTTTCACTCTACAGCATTAGCCAGCCTGGAACTCACTATTGCATAGCGCAGGCTTGCCTGGGAGTCATGAGGCAATCCTTCTGTTTTAGTGTCTCCAATACTAGGATTATAGGCATATGTTACCGTTTTTTTAAATCGATGTGGTCTCTTTATACAGTCCTGGCTGTCCTGGAATTCACTCTATAGACCAGGCTGGCCTCAAACTCACAGAGATCCACCTGCTTCTGAGTGCTAGGATTAATGGCATGTGCTACTATGCCCATCTAAAGAATTCTTGAGAATGCTTCTAATCAGCAACTTTGGGGAGCTGGAGATATGGCTCCACAGTTAAGAGCATTTGGAGAGGTCGGGAGTTCAGTTCCCAGCACCTGCATTAAGTGACTCACAAACTGCTGCCAGCTCCAGGGGATCCAACACCCTTTCTGGCCTCCATGGGCATCTGCAAGCATGTACACACACATACATATGCATAAATAAAAATAAAATAAAGGGTTGGGGATTTAGCTCAGTGGTAGAGCACTTGCCTAGCAAGTGCAAAGCCCTGGCTTCGGTCCTCAGCTCTGAATGAATGAATGAATGAATAAATAAATAAATAAATAAATAAATAAATAAAGTAAAAGAACTTAGTCTGAGCCGGGCAGTGGTGGCACACACTTTTAATCCCAGCACCCGGGAGGCAGAGGCAGGTGGATCTCTGTGAGTTTGAGGCCAGCCTGGTCTACAGAGCAAGCTCCAGGACAGGCTCCAAAGCTACACAGAGAAACCCTGTCTCGAAAAAACAAAAAGAAAAACAAACAAACAACCAAAGTTTGTCTGGAGAAAGCCATTCTGCTGTCTTGTGCACTTTATCAAACGACAAGGTAATTACATGATTTACAGCCAGTCCCTTTCAACATTGGACAGTTCTAGTCCTTAAAAGGTCAATTCTTTTTGTTTGTTTGGTTGGTTTGGTTTTGGTTTTTAGTTTTTTCGAGACAGGGTTTCTCGGTGCAGCCTTGGCTGTCCTGGAACTCGCTCTATAGACCAGGCTGGCCTCTAACTCAGAGACGCCCCCAGCCTCTGCCTCCTGAGTGCTGGGATCAAAGGTGAGCGCCAGCACCCCAGCTTAAAAAAGTCAGTTCTAATTGCATGGAGCCAACATTTGCCTCCTTACTTGTTCTCCTAGGAAGTGGGAACCACACCAGTACAGCAGCATTCCACATCCCATCACACCCAGCAGAGGCAACACACATGGAGGAGTCAGTGGGGCCCGTAGAGACTGTTCCAGAAATGAAAGCACGGTGGCAGGACTCGAGTCTCACTTTGAGGAAAGCGTCACCTGCTTACCATAGCCATTGTCCAGGAAGTCCGTGATGAAGCGGGCACTGCACGGGGACCAAGGCTCCTCAGGATCCACGTGAGCCATGACAGGAGCCATGACATGGCGCGAGGAGCCCCCATGCCCATTCAGATTAACACATGGCTTGGAGTTATCGTGGAGCATGTTGAAGACATGGCCTGTAAGAGAAGAGGTCCCGCTAGCGCCCAAGGGTTCCACCCTGTGTCCGCCGGGGGCGTCTATCATAAACTTGGCTGCAGCCGGTGATGATCAGAGCCACCTCCCCTCCCCCATCTCAGACCCCCGGCTAGTTCTCAGAAGGTTCCATGTGTAGCTCCTATTGCTCTGTCTTCTCTTCTCCAAAGGAAAGGCCCCTTCTGCTTATTTTCCACTGTAGCTGACATTCCCAATCCTCAAACCCCATTCTCTTACTCTCTCCCCTTCCAAACATGTATAGTCATGCACATACACACAGTTCAAAGTAGTTCCCACTTGCTGCTTTACATAATAGAAAAATCTGTTTGTCTGCACCCAGAACAGAGAAGGCTATTGACCTTGGACCTAGACCTGGGAGGAGGAGGAGAATACCCCCCATTTGCACTCTCTAGAGCCCCTTATCTCCTTATCACATCCTCAGTACCCCTCACATCCACTTCAGGTGCCACACTGCCCCAGCACCCCCTTACCCAGTTCATGAGCAGCAGTGAAGGCTGACTGGAGTCCATCATCCTCCACAATGGCACAGCTCCGTGCCGGATCACACACTGTGCCCACATCAGCCATACCCAGAGTGTCACAAGTAGAGACCCCGCACAGGTCCTGTAGAGAAGGAGCACAGAAGATGCAGATTAGTGAGGACCTAGATGCTGAGTACCCAGCATGGTCAAGCCACCCCATGGCAGTATGGCTGGGGCCAGGTACATGTTGCACAACTCCAGGGATAGCCTTTCCGTCATGGTTTGTGTATTGGCAGTGTCTCTTTGTGTTGTGGTTCTTTGCACGTGGTGGTGCTGACTGGGGCCTTACCTGACGGGTGAACAGAATGGCTGTGTCAAAATGGTCAGGATCCGAGTCCTCAGGGGTGTTGAGGCCCCGCTGCCAGGCGCAGAAGCTACGCAGGGTCTGGGCCGCACTTGGCTCCACTTGGGGCCCTTCCTGGCCTGACCCCAGGATCACTAGTCGAGTCACCACCAAGCTGACAGGGTTTCGGATGCTTGGGTGCTTAAAGGCCTTGGCTGCCGCTGCCATAACAGTCAGCAGGTAGCGCTTTAACCCTGTACCATGAAATGCCGCCATCTTGTCGTCGGCCACTACCAGTGTCTCCACAAATCTACTCAGAGAAGCAAAGCGCTGAAGAGAAAAAAAAAGAGAGAGAGAGAGAGGAGGTCCCTGAAATAGCCTTCCAGATCCATGGATCCCTTCTCCTCTCCCTCTCTTCCAGGGTCCAGAACTCAGCAGAGTCAGCTGGCCCTCACATACCCCACAGGATTCCTGAAGTGACTGCTTTGGACCTTCCCCCTAACCCCAAATCCCAGGGCTTTTGTGGCAATGCTAAAGAATCAGCTGTTGTTCTGAAAGAGGAGAAGGCTTGCCACGTTTCAGGGCTGAGTGGGCCCCAGAGGGGAACAGCTGGGGAGTTCTTGGGGAGGGGCACTAGGGTCTCTGAGTGTGGCAGGGGTTGTAGGACCGCAGCTAGAGGGCTGGGCTGGGACAACGACAACGTGTCTGCCCTGTGTGGTTGGAGGAACAATTCAGTCAGCAGCTAGGGCCACAGCCAGATCTCAGCGTGGCGGGTGTGGAAGGAGCGTCTGGTCTGGATTAAAGCTAGAGAGAAGGGGTGGGAGAGAAAAAGGGGGAGACCCAGGAGTGGGAGGGAGGAAAGGATGGCGCCTCAGGCAGCCTTGCAGTCAGCCCACAGTGAGTGTGGGAAGAGGATTGACCCAGAGGTATGGGATGCCTCTCCTCGCCTGCCTACTTTGCAGTTTGCCAGAACAATTTTAAAGGCAACGTCAGAAGCCAAAAAAAAGAAAAGAAAGAAAAGAAACAATCCCTCAGGCCTCAAACTTCACTCCTCTAGCTGGGGGTGAGGGTAAAAATCACTGGGGCAGAGAAAAGAGCCTAGGCCAACAGGCTGTTAGGAGAGCAGGGAACTGCTGGGAACTGTGTCAGCAGGAGACTCCATGGCCAGGAAGGGGCGGGGTAGGGAGGGGGAGAGGTCATTCCGGCCCAGAGAATCTGACTTACTTACCTCAGGGAATCCTCGGAGCAAAGCAAATGGCTGAGGCAGGGAGAAGCCAACACTTTCCAAAGTAAGAGTAGCAGAGAGAGGAAAGGCAGAGGAGAGAAAAGCTGGAAAGCGAGAAGTGGAGGAAGTGAGAGGAGAGAGGGCAAATAGGGGTCAGTAGGACAGACATGGCGGGAGGTGACACAGGACAAAAACCCCCGGGGCTGCCTACCTTGGTTCTTCGGGGAATGGGATTGGGGCTCCCAGAAGGAGCCTTGACGTTGCACATGGGACCTTGGCTGCTGGCAGGACTCTTCCGGCGGAGAATGTGAGCCCCTGGTCCCCCAGCAGAATTAAGGGTGCCTCCCTCCAGAGGTTGGAGGTGGAGTTCAGCCCCCCGGTACTGCAACACCCCTAGTAGGGCTCCCCCGTCCCAGTGCAGAGATGCCACCGACTCCGGATCTCCGTTGATAGTGCCAGTCAGGTAGGTACCTGGCTCTGCCCCACCCAGCATCTCAGGTGCCTGGCCCAGGTACTGCACCGTCAGCCCCTCTACCTGCACCCCAGGGTCCTGCTCTAGTTCCAGGAGTAGCATCTCCCCAAAGGCTGGCAAGCGGCACAGTAGCCTGGCAGGGGTACCGGAGCCAGGCAAGATGCTGCCATTGAGCTTCTCTGGAAACACGATTTCCTCCTCCCGGGGGAGGGGGTGGGCTGACCAGGCAAAGGGCAGGAGGGAAGCCAGCAGCAGCAGCAGCAGCCGCCACCACACCAGACCAGAGAAAGGCACAGGCACAGTGTGAAGCTGCGAGCAGAGTTGGACTCTTCGCAGCCAGTGACCAGTCAAGCCCCTCCCGGGATGCAAGCCCATCTGGGACATGGTACCGGTGCTGCAGCTGGGATGGGTTGAGGCCATCTGAGGCACCAAATCCTCCACACCCTAACTGTGGAAAGCTCCTCGTTAAAGCCGGAGGGGCTCGGACTTGTGCCAAAATCTGAGGCGAAGTTTTTAGAGGGGCTAGAGACGTTCAGAGGAAACGAAGAAAATAGCCCCTGGGCTCAGGAAAAGTGCCTAGGGACCCCTCTCCTCCAAAACTTCCTCCTGTGCCCTTCTCTCCTGGGTCTTTGTCTCTCCCTGTCTGTGTCTTCTTCAGCTTCTCTGGCTTCTCCCTCTGCCCAGCTGTGTGGCTCTGTCTCAGTGCCTGCTCTGTCTCTGCCTCCTTTTGCTGTCTCTTTGTCTCTGTCTCTCTCCTTCTCCGTCTCTTTCCTTTCTGTGTATCAGTGGGTCTCCCCCGGTTCTCCCCAGCCTCTCTCCCCGCCAGCTCTTTTAAGCATCCAGAGCCTCCCTCTGTGTGTGATTGGCTGTTCTGTAAGCCACTCAGCAGAAGCTCAGTCAGTGGGATTCAGATGGATAGATGTATCATTGCTTCCCTTAAAAAAAGACAGGAAAAAAAAAAATAGGAGGGACTTGCCCAGGGGAAGGGAATCTCTAGCAGCCAGATGCATTATAGGCACTGAGCCAGTGGATGACACATCCTTTTCCCAAATCCCACCACCAGCTCTCAGCTGTCTCTTTCCCTTTTTGATGGGACAGAGCCCCAAGAGAAGTAAAGACTCTCGGGGAAAGGGCCTGGACAACACAGATGGAATTATGTTTTCCCTTTTTGGTGGGACAGAGCCCCAAGGGATGTAGGGACTTGGGGAAAGGGCCTGGGCAACACACACGGATGAGATTATGTCCTGGGGAGAATTTATGTCCCTGCTGTCCAGTCTGGAACAGCCTATACTCCATCAGGTGTCACTTACGCTGACCTCTATCCCAGAGGCTGATTTCTAGGGCCAAGCTGTCTGGTTTTAAAAGGAAGTGGGGAACAGGTAAGGAAGAATGAAGAGAGAGAAGAGAGGATGGGACCAAGAAGAAGGAAGGGGCAGTAGAGACAAGAAGGCAGGAGACAGCTGTCAGGACCTTTCTGTTGGAACGGGAATAAGAAATAAACAGACGACAAAGGAGAAGTCTATTACTTTTCTTTCTGTAAGAGGAAGACACAGGGTATATCTTTTCTGTTCTCTCTCTCTCTCTCTCTCATGCATTCCTGAGTTACCCTTACCCTATCCAAAGGAATGAGACAGCCATTCCATCCTAGGCCTCCTCCTCCCCAACTTCCTGACTGCCCATTCCCCTGGCTCAGCTCCCAGTAGCTTCCCCCAGGCTTTTGGCCCTGTTCCTACCTAGTCCCAACTATCCCCAACCCTCCCCCTTCCTCAAGTCAGCCACCTCTCACCTAGACAAGGCCTGCTGTCTTGGGGACCAGAGTCACTCAGTCAATCTTGTTCCCTCCCACCCACACACCTTTCGAATCCAGTAGTTCCCGGACTATCTAGTAATCAGTCGTTGGCTCCTCATTCTCCATGGGGCAGAGTGAGAGGGTGCAAATGGCATTTGAGGGTACTAAGAGAAACAGGAGCCTAGAACCTGGTATGCGGATAGTGATTGGTGGGTTCATGGGGGGGGGGTTAGAGAAGGGAGCTAATGACTTCTCTGATTCAGAATTGGAGGCGACTAAGGAGATAAAAAGCAGACTCTAGAGGCAAGGAAGCAAGGGGTTCAGAAGTGGGGCAATTTCTGTTCACTCCACCCTGTGGCCACTCGCTTCCCCAGGAAATCCCCAGGAAGGAGAGTACACTCAGCAGTCCCTTCCTTTTCCTAGAGAAGCACCACCTCTCCTACCCCATCCCCTTTACTCATTCTCTGCCTCGTCACCTCCTGTCCTCCGCATCACCTTCATCAGGGGGCTTCCTCTCCCCCTCCCTTCCTGCCCCAGTCACTACTACCTGCCGGTGCCTATCACTTCCTGAATTACCCACCCTGTTGTGACTCCCAGTCTCACTTCTTGACCTCATCACATACCCTGACCCTCCCTGGTCCTGAGCGGAGGGGCTGAGGCTGGAGGAGTCACACAGGGATGAGGGGCCAGAAGGGACAGGGGCAAGAGGAGCTGTCACCAGGGTACTCTTATTGCTCCTTTCCATCCCCCACCCGAGATGAGAACAAAGAGGGTGACTAAGCAGTGAAAGACAAAGGGCCATAGAATGACAGCAACAGCATGTGGGGGGTGTCGGCAGAAGGGAGAAGGCACAAAAGATGCAGTGTCCTAGGCAGCGCCCCAAGAGCCTTCCCCCCAGTCTCAGCTCAAACTACCCCCAGGGCTAAGCAAGCAAGAGTCTATCTTGACTTCTTGTAGGCTGCATTAACACAAAAATGAGTAATCCGCCTCCCCTCATCTTTAGCACATTTAACATTTAAACTATACTACAGGGAAGAAGGCCTAGAAAAGGGGGGATATATAGAGGGACCAAGCCTCTGCCCTTGCTTTCTGGGGCTTGCCTTTGTCTACACCAGGTCTTGGTCAGTTCCCACAGCCAAGGGATCTCTGGCCCCACCCTTTGGTATGGTTCCCATTAGGTCAATTTTCAGCCTAGAAATCTGCAGCCTCTTCCTCTGCAGCTAAGAATTCCCAGTGCCACTCCCCTGTCTGTCTGCCCCACCCAGCTGCACCGCTGGTGGGCTATGTCTCAGGGACCCTGTCTGGGGGAGATGTAGGGGAGGCCTCTTTCCAATGAGAAAATTGTAGAACCTCAAAGAGTGGGTGGCCCAGCTGGAGCTGAGTTGGGAGACAAAGAGAGAGAGAGAGAGAGAGAGAGAGAGAGAGAGAGATCAGCCTCTAGGGCAGAAAAACTCTGTCCTTACAGAATTAGGCTCAGAGTCCTCGTGTTACTACATTTCTATGTTGTTATATTCTTCTGAGGAGGACTGTGGCAGGGTGAGACTATCTTGGATGGAGGTGGGGTACCAGGTATCACTAAGAATGCTTCCTGAATCTGTGATTCTGTAGGTTCAGGAATCACAGGAATAGAAGGGGCACTGATAGAGGATCTCCGTTTGTAAAAAGGTGGCTCCACACCTTTGCACCGACTCTGCCAATGTTGGTGGTCTTGGCCTTTTATTCCTTTTTGTTTTGGCGAGCTCTCAGACTCTACTGCACTTGAGTCCCTTTCTACAATCCCGATTCCGGACATCTGGAAATTAACTCTTTGATTCCGTAAAGAAAAGATAGTTATCAAAACCCGAGCCTTCAGTCGGAAAGCAGGAAGGACTACCACAGGAGGATGACCAGTATGGAAAGGAACAGTGAAGGAACACCCATACAGAGTGTGCGATCGGGTCCTAGTGGGAGGGAAGTTTGTAAGGTAACTTTCGAGTGCAGGGAGTGGACTCAGCGCCAAGTGTTGGGTTGGGATTCATCGCGGAGTTGCCTCAAGAAAAAGCAGTTAATTTCTCTTTCGCCTAGAAAGAGGGACGCCCTTACTAAAGATGACTGCAGGCGTAGTTATTTAAGCCCAAGTGAAGCGGAGAAGCGGAATCCGGATGTCGTCGCGTTTGCAATTGACCGCACTGCCAGCTTCCAAGATGGTGACCCCACTGTGCCAATAGCAGAGAAGCCCACAAGGAGGCGCACGGGATTCACTTCCGCCCGGTTCTCCTTCCTACGTTCTGCAGCCTGGGGAACATGGCGGCACTGAGGGCTGTGTGCTGCCTCCGCGGCGTCGGGGCCCAGGTGCTGCGGCCCGGGTCTGGGATCCGACTGCCGAGTCAGCCCAGCAGGTGAGGAGGAGGCCTTTCCTGCATGCGTTCTCTTCAAAACTAGAATTTCCCGAGTCTGAGGACATTTTCAAGGGCCCTGTGACCCCTTAGGAAAGAATGACCCAGGCCTGTGACCCTCCTTGCGCAGGCCAGATTGCTCAGGTCCCTAGATGCAGTGTGCGTCCTGTAGCGGAGGATGGGGAAAAGGAGGGTGAATTTGTTTTGCCAGCGGCGAAATAGGTGAGGTGGAAGACACTACCCTTCAAATTAATGATCGAGCGTACCTCCTCTCATATCCGAAGAAGGGAGACCCCCTCCTCTCTGAGCCCGTTCCCCCAGTTTCTCACTCTCCCTTTTTCTCTCGCTATGCGAGTTTGTTCTCTCTCTCCTTCCTCCATCCCTCTCCCCCCCCCCCCCCCCCCCAGCAATCTCAGGTTTACCGTGAACAAATGATGTTCTGAACATTCGTGGTAGTGCAGGAGCTTGGACCCCAGCTTGTATGTCCCAAACTGCACTATGGGATTGAAGAATACCAGCCCTGCAATACAGGCCATCCTTCCTTGGACCCACCCACATAAGAGTGAATAGGATATTTAGGAATATGTATGTGTATACAAATATATGTACGTGTGCACTAACAGTTGGTGAAAAAAGACCATATATTTGAAGGAGAGTGGGGAGGGGCCTATGGGAGGGTTTGGAAGGAGGAAAGGGAAGGGAGAAATGTAATTAAATTAAAATCTCAAAAAAAGTTTTGAAAAAAAAAAATGAATGGGAACACAGGAACCAAGCACACTGTTCATGCTGTTTGTATAGGATCTATCTTTAATTCCTCAGAGGTGCTCGGCAGTGGCAGCCAGATATAGAATGGGCACAGCAGTTTGCAGGAGCTCTCATGTACCCCTCCAAGGAAACAGCCCACTGGAAGCCTCCTCCTTGGAATGGTGAGTTTTCAGAGCTGCTGTCTCAAGTCATCAGAAATCTTGGCTGATTTTTTAAGTGCTATTGAGTTCCCTCTATTTCAGACAAAGTGATAATAGTAGGGATTTATTGGTCAGAGACAAAGGAATGACAGTCATCCTCAATTAATACTGAAAGGTCCTTACCATTATTTAATTAATGGCAGCTCTTTCCAGATTCCATACACGTCTGTCTCTTTGTGGACAGCATCGTTTTCCTAAGAGCATTTGAATGGAAACCTACTTAAATACAAGCATCTTTCCCCAATCAAAACTAGGTGTTTTGGGACTAGAGAGATGCCTGAGAGTTAAGAGCACTTGATGTTTCTGCAGAGGACCCAGGTTCAATTCCCCACATCCATATCAGGTGCCTTATAACCAACCACCTGTAACTCCAGTTCCAAAGGATTTATTGGCCTCTTCAGGCAACTGCATATAGGTGGTAAACATTCATATATAGAGGCAAAGCACTCATACACATATACACATAAAATAAAATTTAAAAAAGTCTTCAAAAACAAAACAATAATGAAACAAAACCCAACAAGTTGGCTCTTTTGTTTTTCATGTTTTGAAACCAGGTCTTGTGCTGTGGTTATGGCTCAGTGGTTAAGGGCACTTTCTGGTCTTTGAGAGGACCTGAGTTCAGTTTTCTGCACTCACATGGCAGCTCACAACCATGTGTAACTCCACTTCCAGGGAATCTGATGCTTTCTTCTACCCTCCACACACACACACACACACACACACACACACACACACACACACACCCCACACCCCACACCCCCATCATACACATAAAATAAATGAAATTTTAAAAAGAAAGAAAGCAACAGGGTCTTCCTGTATTGTCCAGGCTGGCCTCAGAATCAAGATCTTCCTCCCTGATCCTCCCAAGTGCTGGAATAACTCTTCTTCTTGATCTTTCAATTTTGATCAGTGGTACCAAGATTGTCCTTTTTTCTTGTTTGTTAGTTGTTTTTTTGTTTTTTGTTTTTGTGTTTCCCAGACAAGGTTTCTCTGTGTATCTATCCTGGCTGTCCTGGAACTCTCTGTAGACCAGGCTGGCCTTGAACTATGAGACCCACCTGCCTCTGCCTCCTGAGAGCTAGGATTAAAGCCATCACCACATGGTTTTCTTTGTTGTTTTTAACAAAATCTCAAAACTTTCCCATTTTACCAGTAAAGACTGGAGTGGTTTGCTGCTAGATTGCTGGGGTGAAAGCCTGCTAGCTCAGAGAGGCAGAGAAAGCATCCAGCTGACCTTCCTCCTCAGCAGACAGCCCAGAAGCCTTCTTCCTTCCTCGGCTTCAAACTGAATGTCCTTCTACTTCCTGTGTATCTCTCTCTGTCCTCCAGACTCCCTCTTACTCTCTGTCTTTTTCTTAATAATCCTATGTTTACTTTTTTTTTCTCCCTGTTAGCTTATCAGCTGCACCTGAATCTACTGATATTTTAACTACTGTCTGCAGCCACACAGCCACCCTCCCCGCCCAAGTCAGTGTCCTACTGGCCATTAAGGCTGCAGCCTGGAGGGATGCAGCAGTGTAGATTTTAACTAAGTCTCTATTGTTCTGTTTTCCAACAAAGACTCGAGTCAGATATTGGGGTGAAAATTTGCTAGATCAGAGAAGCTGAGAAGCAACCACCTGACCTCTTTTGGCTGGAGACCCGGCAAGAGAGTGTCTCTCTCCACAGGTCCCTGATCAAAAAAGATCACAAAGTCTCATAAAACCCTACTTATGTACTTCCTGTGCATCTTTCTATCCATTTCCCTCTGTCCTCTGTACTCTCAATGGCACTGGCTCTGCACTCTACAGCTCTCCCCCCAACATCCAAAGTTAATTTTTTAAACATAGTTTTGGAGTTTCAGTGAGAACAAATATCCCTCAATAGTTCACTTCCTGTCAACTGGCTGCTTGGTCTGCCTCTTGACCTATGGTTGGCTTTATTTAATCCTATTTACAGTATTTAAGCAGAAAGGTCTTGGATTAAAGGTGTGTGCTAGGGCTGAGCCACACCACAACTCTTTTTCAGCATATAACGCAATCTCAGCGTTCACGGTGTGGTCAAATATCCTGCAGCAGTCCTTCAAGATGGAAACTTTATAGTTATCTTTGGCTTTTGTCTCTCTTTCGCCCTCCATATCTTTGTCCAGTAAGTCAACAAGCCAGGTAGAGGTTTTCATCATTTCTCTCTTTTAATTAAAAATACTCTAAGATGTATTTCACGTGTCTGAGTGTTTAGCCTATGTGCATGTAAGTATGCCACATGTGTGTCTGGCACCCGTGGAGTTCAGAAGAGGGCATCCGATTCTGTAGAATTGGAGTTAAGGATGGTTGTCAGCCACCTCGTGGGTGCTAGGAACTGAACCCGATCTTCTGTAAGAGCAACAAGTGCTCTTAATAACTGAGACATCTTTCCAGCTCTCCCTGTTGATGTTTTTAGGTTACTTTGTGTGCGTGTGTGAATGCTTGCTTGTCCATATGTGTACCTGGCATTTTTTATTAGGACAGTTATGTGTGTACAGTGGCCTGCAGAGGGCATATGAGACATCCTGTCCCCTAGAACTGGAGTCATAGGTGGTTGTGAACCAGTCCTGTATGAGTCCTAGGAACCAAACCTGGATCCTCCGCAAGAATAGCAAGTATTCCTAACGGCCAAACCATTTCTTCAGCCTGTCCTTCTAAAATTTCATTGTCACGGGCAGTGGTGGTACACGCCTTTAATCTGAGCCTTCCTGAGGCAGAGGCAGGTGGATTTCTGAGTCTGAGGCCAGCCTGGTCTACAGAGCTCGTTCCAGGACAGCCAGGGCTACAGAGAGAAACTCTGTCTCAAGAAACAAACAAGCAAACAAACAATCATGCAGTTACTTGTTTTTTGCTTAATTTTTTTGTTTGCTTGTTTTTCGTCGGCTCCTCCCCCCACCCCCATATTGTTTCACTATGTAGCCAAAAAACACAACCAACCAACCAACAAAAAGGGTATACAGAATTTTTGTCCCATCTCTAAGAATCCTGTATAGTGTCACCCACTTCTTCCCCAAGGAAGCTTCTTCCTTGCCAGAGCTGAGGACCAAACCCAGGGCCTTGTGCTTGCTAGGCAAGTGCTCTACCACTGAGCTAAATCCCCAGCCCATGCAAGCATCATTTTAATGATTTATTTATTTATTGTATTCTACCTGCATGAATCTGTACATGCCAGAAGAGGGCATCAGGTCTCATCACAGATGGTTGTTAGTCACCATGTGGTTGCTGAGAATTGAACTCAGGACCTCTGGAAGACCAGGAGTGAGCCATCTCTCCAGCCATCTCTCCAGCCCCCTTACATGTTATTCTTTTCTTTAAAAACTAAGAATCTAACAGTTACCTTTTCAGAAATGCAATAATGATAGCTGTTTGTCATGGGTTAAAGCAGTCTATATGCATTATTTTACTTAATCATCATAATTCTATGGGGTATTACCCTAGTTGTGAAGAAATGATGGTACTCAATTAAAACCTGATCCAGGACACAAAGCCAGATTTGTACTCAGATCTGTCAGACCACAAAACACAAACTGAAGAATGTTGGTCGAAACGGGGCTTTGGTTTCAAGTCTTTTGTTTTATGTGCATTGGTGTTTTTCCTGCATGTGTTTCTCTGTGAGGATGTCAGATCTTGGAATTACAGACAGTTCTGAGGAGCTGCCTTGTGGTGCGGGGAATTGAACCCGGGTCCTGTGGAAGAGCAGTCAGTGTTCTTGCCCACTGAGCCATCTCTCTAGCCCTGGTTTCCAGTCTTAACTCTCCATTTACCAGTGAATTGAGTGCCTACTGCATTTCATGACTTTGTAAGACAGTGGTTCTCAACCTTCCTAAGGCTGTGATCCTTTAATACAGTTCCCCATGTTGTGGTGACCCCCAACCATAAAATCATTTTTGTTGTTACCCTCTAACTGTAATTTTGCTGCTTTTAGATGATCTTTCTCATTGGGACTGTCAGCTCACAAATAATGACTTGGAGACTTATTGTTAATTATGAAAACTTGGCCTGTAGCTTAGGCTTGTTCCCCTAGCTCTTACAACTTAAATTAACCCATTTCTATTCATCAACGTGTTACCATGTGGCACATAGCTTTTACCTCTCCTCCTGCATGTCTTATTCTCTCTCTGAGTCTGGCTGGCAACTCCTTTTTTTCTTCCCAGAGTTCTCTCTCTGTCCAGAAGTCTGGGCTGTACCTCCTGACTCACTAATGTTTTCCAATGGTTCCAGGTGACCCCTGTGTAAAGGTCTTTTCACCCCAAGGAGTTACAACCCACAGGTTGAGAACCACTGTTGTAAGAATTAAAGGCCTGTCATATGTAAGTTCTGCAACTTGTAAGGGCCACCTTGAATATGTAAATCCTTTATATGTGTATGTGTTCACCATGTGCATGCTTTGTGCCCAAGGGAGACAGAAAAGGGCATTGTAATTCTCTGGAACTGGAGTTACTAGTTGTGAGCCGACATATGGGTGCTAGGAATTGATCCTGGGTCCTCTGGAAAAGTAGCCATTGCTCTTAACCACTGAGCCATGTCTCCAGTCCTGTAAGTCTTATGTAAATATTATTAGCATTACTAATATGGATCCCTCTACTAATAATATTCTCTTACTGCCTCCAGACATTATTTTTCTGCTACTTAAGATCGCCTGGGTTGGGGATTTAGCTCAGTGGTAGAGCGCTTGAGGCCCTGGGTTCAATCCTCAGCTCAAAAAAAAAAACTCATCATAAACAGTTTCTTAGATACTTGCTTCTAAGACTTGGCCTGTATTGATTGTAGAGCATGGGATGTTTCATCCCTCTATTTTTTTGTTTTTTGTTTTGTTTTGTTTTCAAGACAGAAAACAGAGATCCACCTGCCTCTGCCTCCTGAGTGCTGGGATTAAAGGTGTGCGCCACCACTGCCTGGCTTGTTTTGTTTTTTGAGACAGGGTTTCTCTGTGTAGCTTTGTGCCTTTCCTGGATCTCGCTCTATAGACCAGGCTGGCCTTGAACTCACAAAGATTCTCCTGCCTCTGCCTCCCAAGTGCTGGGATCAAAGGCGTGCGCCACCACTGCCCGGCTCATCCCTCTATTTTTAAGTTTTTATGCATAATAAGTTTCTCTGTTCTACCAACCAGCTCCCAAATGTCAACATGGAGACTTATTATTAATTTTAAAAGCTTGGTTTTAGTCTAGGCTTGCCCACTACCTCTTATAACTTAAATTAACCCGTTTACTTTACCCTGTGTTCTGTTGTGTGGCTTGTTACCTCACATTCCCGTATTGCTCATGCTGCCTTTCCACTTCTGGCTGGCGACCTGCCTTCTTCTCCTCTGTCCCCGGAAGTCCTGCTTAACCTCTTTCTGCCAATAGTTGACAGCTAAGTCAGCTACCTGGTAACATAAATTTGACCTCATGACTACTTTTCACTTGTAATTGTTTTCCAAGTTAAAGTATGTTTCTCTTTTATTCTTTCCTTCCTTCCTTCCTTCCTTCCTTCCTTCCTTCCTTCCTTCCTTCCTTCCTTTCTTTCTTTCTTTCTTCCTCTCTCTCTCTCTTTCTTTCTTTCTTTCTTTTTTTTTTTTTTTGAGATAGGGTCTCACCATGTATCCTTGATTGGTTTGGAGCTTACTTTGTGAACCAAGCTGGCCCCAAACTCAGTGGTCTGCTTGCCTCCACCTCCTGAGCATTAAGATTATATTAATCATGCCTGGCCCAGAAGTCTTAAGTTTCTTGAGGGTAAAAAACTGCCATTTGGAGGACAGGCATGGTATCATATGCCTTTAATTTCAGCACCAGTGAGGCAGAGGCCAGCAGATCTCTGTAAGTTCAAGACCAGCCTAGTATACATATTGAGTTCCAGAGCAGCCAGGACTCTGTAGAGAGACCCTGCTCCAAAATCAAAACAAAACAAAACAAAAAACTGCCGTTTGGGCTAGGAATGTAGCTCAGTTGATAGAGTGCCTGCTTAGCAATGACAGGGTCCTGGGTTTAATACCCAGCATGGCATAAACCAGAAGTGATAGTAGACTATGGATAGAGGATCTTATTTATTTATTTATTTATTTATTTATTTATTTATTATTTTTTATTTATTATGTACACAGAACAGGGCACCAGATCTCATTACAGATGGTTGTGAGTCACCATATGGGTGCTGGGAATTGAACTCAGGACCTCTGGTAGAGCAGTTGGTGCTCTTAACCTCTGAGCCATCTCTCCAGCCCCAGAAGGATCTTTAATTCCAGCACTTAGGCAGAGGCAGGCAGATCTCCGAATTCAAAGTCATCCTGGTCTACAGAGTGGGTTCCAGACCAGTTGGGGCTACAATAGTGAAATTCCATCTCAGAAAATAAAAAGAAGGAGGAGGAGGAGGAGGAGGAGGAGGAGGAGGAGGAGGGGAAGAAGGAGAATAGTAGCCAAGTCTCATGATACAAACTTATAAGCCCAACTCTTCAGGAGGCTGAGGTAGGAGGATCATTAAGGGTTCAGTACTAGCCTGGACTATTGAGTTCAAGGCCATCCTGGGTAATCTAGTGGGATCCTGTCTGAAAATTAGAAGGAGGTGGGAGAATAGCTCAGTGGTAGAGTACTTGCCTCAGACAAGCAGTGCCCTGGGTTTAATTCTTAGCACAACAACAAAATAAAAGGTGTTCTAGAGGTTGGAGATTTGGTTCAGTGGTAGAGCACTTGCCAGGCAAGCGCAAGGCCCTGGGTTCGATCCTCAGTTTAAAAAAAAAAAAAAAGGTGTTCTAGGGCAGGGGTTCCCAACCTTTCTAATGCTGTGACCCTTTTAACACAGTTCCTCCTGTTGTGCTGAACCCCAACCATAAGATTATTTCATTACTACTTCATAACTGTAATTTTGCCAGTGTTATGACTTGTAATGTATAGATCTGTGTTTTTCCAGTGGTCTTAGGTGATCCCTGTGAAAGGGTCTTTCAGTTCCTAAAGGGGTCATGACCGACATGTTGAGAATCACTGTTCTAGGGGCTATAAATGGACTTCATGATCCCTCATTGGAAAATTTGGAGCTTCCTCCCTTTCCCCCATTTCTTGGCCATCTTCCTAGTTATATTGGAATGAGGATGCTAATAAGGTATGGGATGGTGAGCCAGAAGATATTTAGAGAGAACTAATTCCTTACTGTGTCTTGGGGGTGCCCAAGGGAATTACCATTTGGCTCAGAACTATTTCCTGCTTCTCAGATGTGGACATTCTGAAGGACAAAGTGGTCTCCAACGTGACCCTGAACTTTGGGCCCCAGCACCCAGCAGCCCATGGCGTCCTGAGGCTGGTGATGGAGCTGAGTGGAGAGATGGTGCGGAAGTGTGACCCTCACATCGGGCTCCTGCACCGGGGCACTGAAAAGCTCATTGAGTACAAGACCTATCTGCAGGTGTGGGGTGAACAGGGGCCTGTGGGTGGGGTCTGAGCTGTAGCTTGAGACCGATGGCTTTGCTGCCCCCAGCTTCAGGGCAGGAGGGTAGTAAGGGTTAGTCTGTTGTGTACTATCATTTTAAGATATGTTACCTTGGTTTATGCTGTGGAATGTGTGTTTAATGAATCAGATTGTTGCGTTCTTTAATTTGCATTTGTTTAACTCTGTGAAGCTGTGCTACTTTGCCTGTCTGTAACACTTGATTAGTCTTATAAAGAGCTGAACAGCTAGTAGCTAGGCAAGAGAGGGATAGGCGGGGCTGGCAGGCTGAGAGAATACATAGGAGGAGAAATCTGGAACGAGAGATTGAGGAACTGGAAAAGAAGGAGAGGAGGGTGCCAGGGACCAACCACAGTCAGCCATGGATTAAGAAGTAAAGGCATATAGAACAGAGAAAGATAAAAGCCCAGAGGCAAAAGGTAGATGGGATAATTTAAGAAAAGCTGGCTAGAAATAAGCCAAACTAAGGCTGCGTATTCATAAGTAAGAATAATACTGTTTATTTATTGGGGAGCTGGGTGGCAGGTCCCCCCAAGAGCTAGGAGTAAGTAACAGCCAACTGCATCAGTCCTTTGAGGTCATTGTTGGATGGGAGCTTGGAGAAAGTGCTGAAGGATGCAGGAATCTCTGGGGTTCTTCCAGCAGCGGCACTTTATAGCTGGACCACACTCCCAGCTTTCCTCTGTCTCATTTTGGAATGGCCCTTCTGTCATTACTTCAGTGCCTCAGTTTCCCTCTTAAGTGAGTGCGTCAAAGCTAGTGTCCCCATGGGCAGAGGAAGAGGAATGAGACGTCAGCTCTTCAGGATTAGCAGCGGATTCTTGTGTCTTCCCACTCTCTTAAAATCTGTTTTCAAAACACTCCGTGAGTCAGAGTGACCGGAGGAGGTTTGTGACAAAATTTGCCGTGTTTAGAAGAACTGGGTGACCTAAATAGTTGAAGGTCGGATTTGAAGGAGTTGGAGTTGGATCTGGAATATACTTCCAGATGTTTTTCTGTTTGGTTGGTTAGTTGGGTTTTTTTTTTTTTTTCTTCTTCTTCTTCTTCCTGTTACAACAGAAAGGGCCCTGAACAGAATAGTGGAATCAGGGCTTCGACCCAGCCCTGTGACTACAATGTGCTTCTTCCAGGGAGCCTAGTGGCTTCTGTTCACACTTCTGTGGGTTAACCCCTGTAGCATCATCCTGCGTCACAAATGACATCAGGACAGGAACAGGCTGTCCCTGTGAGAAGCAGTTTAACTTCGCCTTCTTCCTGGAAGCTGGAACTGGCTTGGTAGGCAGCTGGGACTTTGCTTTCCTGACATTCTGGGGGAAGGCTAATGTAAAACTGACTTTTCTCCTTCAAAATCTCCATTTTAAGGGACTAAGAGGAAAAAGACATAGAAGTCCAGGGCATACTTTGAGAAAGGCTACAGTGCTGAAGAGCCTCGTAAGAGCCTGAGTATGAAGTTTTTAGAAATTTTATGACTTAGTTGCTGAAGTTATTATTAAAGTTAGACTATACATTTGTGTGTGTGTGTGTGTGTGTGTGTGTGTGTGTGTGTGTGTGTGTGTGTGTTTTAGACAGGGTCTCACTGTATAGCTCTGCTTGTCCTAGAACTCTTTATGTAGACTCACAGATTTTTGATCCGTATCATAAAGATAGTGTAAAATGTGCCATGTGTCTCAAGGGTACATTTAGTTACATTTTGATAGTTTAAAATTGACCGTGGTGGGAGTATTATCACCATGGAAATTGTCAAACATGATAAATCAAGGTCTCATCATTTTAGAGAGCTAGTTTTTAAACATTTGATGCTAGTTTTAGATAAGCATGTTATGGGAGCTTTCATTCTGCTTTGCTGGGACTCCTGAGTGTCTAAAGGTAAGTACTGACTTTCAGTGCTAACAAGAGGAAGGCTTCCTGCCTCAGACAGTGCACTCCTGGGCCTGTTAAATGTGACCTTCATTCCTCCCTTTCAATAGGCCCTTCCATACTTTGACCGGTTAGACTATGTGTCCATGATGTGTAATGAACAGGCCTATTCTCTGGCTGTGGAGAAGCTGCTAAACATCCAGCCTCCTCCCCGGGCACAGTGGATCCGAGGTATGTTCTGATCCTTATTTCTGCTGCCCTGTGAGCACAGGACATCTCAGTGCATTGAACTCAACTTTGATATTAAGATTCCAGATTCCACTCACACAGAATGAGCCCTTGGCTCCTCTGTCCTTTCTAAAAACACACACTATGTATAAACATTCATTTTGGATGTTTATTGTGTGTGTGGAGGCATGTGACATTGCATGTGTCAAGGCGTGTATGGCGAGGTTAGAGGACAACTCTTGGGAGTCAGTTCCCTGCTTCTGCCATGTGGCTTCAGACTTGTCAGCAAGCCGTTACCCACTGAGTCATCCCTCCAGTCCTGTCCATCACTTCTTGTCTTTCCATCTCACAGTGCTGTTTGGAGAGATCACCCGGATTTTGAACCATATCATGGCTGTGACCACACATGCCCTGGACATTGGTGCCATGACTCCTTTCTTTTGGATGTTTGAAGAAAGAGAGAAGGTATAAGGGAGGCATGGATAGGAACAGGGAAAGAAGTACATGAAGTAGAGAGGGCAGAGAGGGAGACAGATGAAAACGGGAAGGGAGCAGTATATTTTGTTGGATTGTATTTGTGAGAATCGTGTATCGTGAGGTGTTTGGCTAGCCACTAGAAGTCAGGGGTGGGGCAATGAGCTACTATGTTGCTGGACTTGGGGGTCCCTGGACTCTATTTCTCACCCCTAGTGCATTCTGTCTAGATGTTTGAGTTCTATGAGCGGGTATCTGGAGCCCGGATGCACGCTGCTTATATCCGACCAGGAGGTGTGCACCAGGTGAGTGGCTAGCCTGCCTCCACACTTCCCGTCCAGGCCTCTTTCCTCTTTGACCACTGGAGGGCAGTGTGGGCTGATGGAACGGGACTCTGGCCCCATGGGAAGGGGTGCTATAACAAGAATCACCACTTGGTTTCTAGGACCTACCTCTTGGGCTTATGGATGACATTTATGAGTTTTCTAAGAACTTCTCTCTTCGGATTGATGAGGTGGAGGAGGTAAGATAGAAATCAATGGGAAAAAATATCTTTATCCCCTAAAAGGGCTTGTGGAATTCTAGTGCCCAGTGTTACATAGGTACAGAGGCTTTCGAAGATGTCATGAAGAATATTAGCACACTGGGTTTCTCTACCCATAGATGCTGACCAACAATAGGATCTGGCGGAATAGGACGATTGATATCGGGGTCGTATCAGCAGAAGACGCACTTAACTATGGATTCAGGTAGAATACAACTTCTTTCCTTAGGGGTGGGAGGGACTGTAGAGCGTTACAGCCCAGTGTCTTGGTTCCCAGCATGTTTGGTACTCTCCTGTCCATGCCTTGAGTTTGTGTTCCATAACCAAAGTGTTCAGGAGGGAGAGGGAAATAGGCAGCATGTGTGTCCTTTCTTGTTTTTGTGGAGTTTTATGCCCATTGTACCCTACAGTGGAGTGATGCTCCGAGGCTCAGGCATCCAGTGGGACTTGCGGAAGACCCAGCCCTATGATGTGTATGACCAGGTCGAATTTGATGTTCCTATTGGTTCTCAGGGGGACTGCTACGATAGGTAAGATCCAAACCCTTGCTCAGCTCTTTGTCATTGCCGAGTTCTTTGCTCTGTTTCCTGGTGTCTGTAGGAGCCTGCATAATGTGTGAAACCTGGTAGAGCCGTGCATAGCATTCACAACCCCGGTATTCTCCTCCAGCACACACCGAATGATGGAGCTGTTTACTTTCACCCTTATCCTGCCATCCCGCCTTAGATAGAGCTAGTTTGGCTGCTTTTGTAGCTGATAAAGCTGAAGCATAAGTTAGGGGTCAGCCTGTTAGTGATTGAGATTGGAGTCCTCCTGACCCAGCGCTCTTCCCTCTTGATTCTAAGCTACACAGTCCATTCCTGTTTACTGACCCTGAGTGAGATTAGCTACTGTTGTTCTCTTTGTTTATCTTTCCATTCGACTCCCGGACTCTGTGGTCCAAACTGGGTTTAAGAGGGTAAAGGAGAACAACTACAGGCCACGTGCTGGAAAAAAGAGAGAGAGAGAGAGATTTGGAGAAGGACTCAATGGTAGAATCCAAACACTGCAGGGTTTATCTGGGCAGCCAAAGCAGGCAGAGATTCTGTACCAGGAGAAACAGGAACATTTCCTAACAGTTTTCATGTCTCCCAAGGGCGTCTGTCCGGATTCCTGCTTCTTTCTCCTCTCTGCTTTCTCTTGTTCTAAGTCTGTCTCATCTACTGCAGGTACCTGTGTCGTGTGGAGGAGATGCGCCAGTCCCTTCGAATCATTTTACAGTGTCTGAACAAGATGCCTCCGGGGGAGATCAAGGTTGATGATGCCAAAGTGTCTCCACCTAAACGAGCAGAGATGAAGGTTGGCTGCAGGGAGAGGGAAGAAAGATTGGGTGTGGGAATGGGACTGGTGGCCACGGAGAAATGTCCTCAGATTAAATCCTGCCTTTCAGTTTAACTTTTGAAGACTGACCTTTCACCACACTCATCTTTTATTCTGTCTACTGCTTCCTGATTTACATGTGTGTTGTTAGTATCCCAAAGGGCAGGGATTGTTATGTATGCTGGGGGAAAGCCCAAGGGCAGAACTCGGATCTGGCTTCTTCCTTTTTCTTTTATTGGTTTTTCAAGACAAGATTTCTCTGTGTAACAGTCCCGGTTGTCCTAGAACTCACTTTGTAGACCATGCTGGCCTCGAACTCCCAGAGATCCACCTGCCTCTGCCTCCTGAGTGCTGGGATTAAAGGCGTGTGCCGCCACTGCCTGACTGGATCTGGTTTTCTGATGCTCCCTTTTTGCTCCCTTCAGACATCCATGGAGTCACTAATTCATCACTTTAAGCTGTACACTGAGGGCTACCAAGTTCCTCCGGGAGCCACATACACCGCTATTGAAGCTCCTAAGGTGAGGGAGGAGGGAAGAAAAAGGGTATAGAAGTGGGGGCTGGAGATAGAAGTGAACAGAGTGCTCCCTCACTAGTGACCAGAGAGGCTTGGGTAGAAGAGAAGAACGTTCTTCCTACTAAGGAGGCATCCAATTTTCTTCCTTAAACAGGGAGAGTTTGGGGTATATCTGGTGTCTGATGGCAGCAGCCGCCCTTATCGGTGCAAGATCAAGGCTCCTGGTTTTGCCCACCTGGTATGACAATCTCAGTGGTTCTAACTGTAATACATTAATAATTTATTCACCTTGATTGAGGATTTTTGTTGATTTTCAGCTACTTAAAAATTTTATTTATTTTTTGCTTTTATATGTGTATGTATGTGTGTATATGTATGCTACATGAGTGCAGGTGCCTTCAGAGGCCAAAGAGGACATCAGATCCCTGGAGCTGGAGTTATAGGCAGTTGTTGGTTTCGGGAGCCAATCTCAGGTCCTCTGCAAGAGCAGTACGCGCTCTTAGCGGCTGAACCACCTCTCCAGCACCTTGCTTTTTGAGATAGGGCTTTGCTATACAGCCCTGGCTTGTCTAGAACTCCCTATGTAGCTAAGGCTGGCCTCAGACTTACTGTCTCTCTGGACTTTAGCCTCCCAGGTTCAAGGATTACAGGCGTACACCTCCACACCCAACTCTTGGATGAGATTTTGTTTTGCTCCATTTGTTTGTTTAAGACAGAATTTTGCTACAAACCCAATTAGCCTGGAGCTCACTATATGTGTGTTGGCTTTCCTTGGATTCAACAGTGACCCTCCTGCTTTAGCCTTTCAAGTGCTAGAATTACAGATATAAGCTCCTGTGCCTGGCTGGATGAGGATTTTGGCTTGGGGTTTTTGTTATTGCGGTGTTTTGTTTTTGAGGTGAGGTCTCAGTATGTAGCTCTGGCTGGTCTAGAATGTAGACTAGTCTGGTTTCAGACTCATAAACATTCTCCCGTGTGCTGAGATTAGCTGTATATACTACCATACCCTGCCTTTGGATGGGATTTTGAAGAGCTCTTCTCTGAAAACTTGTATTAACATGTTCCTATGTCCTCTCCACAGGCTGGTTTGGACAAGATGTCGAAGGGACACATGTTGGCAGATGTTGTAGCCATTATAGGTATGAGACCTATTATGTAGTAAGGTGTCTAAAACAAGGGGTTTGGGATTCTGTTTAGGAACAAAACCAAACACTCAATGTTCAGTATAAACTATGTTCTGGACTCTAGGCCAGAGTGTCTTGGACACAGTCATGTGCTCTGAACCGCTGGCAATAACCTTCATCCTCTAACCCTCTAGGTACTCAGGATATTGTGTTTGGAGAAATAGACCGATGAGCAAAGTCACAGCCTTTGAGCCCCCGTGCCTGGCAGCTTCCTCTGCAAGGCCTATCCCTCACAGAAAATGAGGCTGTGTGTCTCCGTGTGTATAAACAAACATATATGTACATGCTGACTTAGCTGTACAGGCTTTCTGTGCATGTACTAGAAAAAGAGAAATTATATTAAATTAGCCGCCTTGCGGCCCCTATGCTCAAGCTTCTAATGAGTCTTTCTTGGTGTCTTACTGTCTTTCACTTTGTGTTTCTCTGTTCGGTTTTCCCAGCTGAATCTCCACCCCTTCTCTGACTCTTGCCCTTTCCACTTCTCCATTCCCCATTTCCCCTTTCCCCTCAGTTCCTCCTGCCCAAACCCTCTTAGCGTCTATGCAAACTGTTAACTCAAGTGAAGACTGGGTGTAAAGTTCCAGACAGGAAGGTAAGGGGCTGTGGTGGGATCTAAGCGAGTCTCGGGCAGTTTCCCTCATGTGTACAACTGTCTGAATGGTGGATGAGGGCTTGTTAAAACATGGCGGATAGAGACAGCCCTTCCCAAGCATGAAAACGTCTGCTCATGCTGTGGCTTAGGAGGTTGGTCCCTGAAAGGGCTGAGGCTTAGAGGCCAGATCTTCCAGCTCCCCTAGTTGGCCCTTCCGGGAGCCGCCTGGCCTGCAGTGCAGGAAGGGGAAGGGGCCAAAGTGTGGGGGGAAGGCGGGGCAGGAAGGGGGAGCTGTGGTCAGGGAGCTGCTCATGGGCACAGCTGTGCAGTCTGTCGTCTGATCACCAGTTCCTGGCTCCGAAGCCCCTGCCCAAGATGATTCCAGCCGTGGTCTTGGTCCTGCTCCTTCTGGTCGAACAAGCAGGTAGGTGAAAGGGTTTGGGGAGGACCATTAGCTGTACTTGAGTGGGAGTCAGGGCACGAATTGGGGATGGAAGGAAGAAGGCTGGTGCTGGCCGGGTGGGCACGGGGCTGAGGCAGATTCTGAAGTTAGCCCTGTTGGGTCCCCTCCCAGGCACTACTCATCATTTCCATTTTTATTGTCCCTTTTTTACCTTCCGAGTGACTTCAGGACCAATATGAAGGGTTAGTTTGTCAGGGGTGGGGACTGTACAGCATGAAGAGCTTCTCTGGGAAAGATCCATCTCTTGGTCAGCAATACCGTGGATGTTCTCGGTCTCTGCTGGGAGCTGGTCTCTAGATAGTTATATATATATAAAGCCCTCTAGATAGGCTAGGGCCTGTCTGTGAGCGTGGGGGTAAGGCAAGGGAGTCCAAGTAGACATGAATACTGTTTCTGGGGATGGTCAGGGCCACACCTTTCGGTCAGCTGACATCAGTAGGCAGCAGAGTGCCAAGTCCTGTGTTCTCAATCACCAGCTGAGAAGTAACAGCAAAGGCCCTAAGACCCAGCGGCTCTAAGGTTCTAGGCTGCCCAAGGGCTCCTCCCCTCAGCTTTTGCTTATTTTGCATTCTGTCAGTGTGAGGTGTTTGTCTTGTGGGGAGACAGAGTATTATGTAGCCCAGGCTAGCCTGGAAACTCCCTATTTAGCTGAGGCTAACCTTGATTTCCTAACCTTCTGTCTCCAACTCCCAAGTGCTGGATTGATAGGCCTGAACGACCATGCCCAGCAAGGAGTTTGAAGAGAACTGGTTGAGAGCTGGCTTTTTACAGATGGGGGGTTAAACCGTAGGGAAACAGAAAGAATGACTGGCAAGGAGGGTCTCCAAATGTGCTTTGGAGACAGAAACACTGGGTTTGAGGTCCAATTCTGTTGCTTACCTCTGGCCCTGAATGTTTCTAAGCTTTTCTGAGTACCTGTATTTCATCATCCGTAAAAATGGTGATGTTGATGTTTCTCTCACAAGGTAGTTTTGAGATTTGTGCAATCTCGCCTGGGAGTATTGTAGAATAAAAAGTACTTTACCAGTCTTGGTAACTGACTTGTGTGGAAGTGGACAGGGCTACAGCATTTTGTTAACTGGTGAGGGGATGGGTAGCATAAAGTGCCCAGTCTTAGAGACTCATGCATCAGATGAGAAATAAAGGCAAAAACATCGAGGCCCCAGAGCAGGCTGACATTCACTGCGTTGGTCCTGATGAAGCTGGGAGCAGTCCCTGGAGCCCAGGTCCTGTGCGGTCACTGGAGGCAGGGGCTCGTTATGTAGCCCAGGCTGGCATCACTCAGATTCTTCCTGCCTCAGCCATATGGGAGTGTGTGTGGCCATCATGTTCAGTTCCTGTGCCCGCGGTTGGTGGTGGGGTTTCATTTCTTGATTTTTTTTTTAGTGGGTGGGCGGGTAAGAGGGTTATTTGTTGCAAATTATTGTTTGTTTTCAAGACAGGGTTTCTCTGTGTAGCCCTGGCTGTCCTGGAACTCTGTAGACCACACTGCCTCAAACTCAGAGTTCCACCTACTTCTGCCTCCTAGGCGGGTGCCGCCACTATCCAGCCTTTTTTTTTTTTTTTTTTTTTAATTTTTAATTTGACAGGATCTCACTCTATATTCTAGGCTGATCTGGATTATAGGCATGACCTGCCACTCTCAGCTCCTGTGTGATTTTTGTTGTTGTTGTTGCACAAACTTCCCCTCTTCGAGGGGAAGGGTAGCAGTAACAGGGCAGAGTAGCAGGAGGAAGAATCCATATTTTAGATTTAGTTTGTGGTCATTCCTTTGAGCCGTGGTCACCATCCCGCTTTCCGTGCAGAGTCAGCGGTATCTGTACCGCCTCAAAAAGTAGTCACTTTGGTTTTTGTTTGTTTTTTGATTTAGTCAAGTGCCTTGTGGGCCAAAAAGCAGTGAGTCTGAGAAGATGGCCAATACCAGAGTAATTGCCTTCCTCCCTTCACCAGCTCACATCCTTCCTGTCCAGCCCTCAGCCACAGGTCACAGGACTTAGCAGAGACACACTCTTGTGGTTTCTTTGCTGAAATTTGCTACCATTCTCTCCCCCCTCCCCCTCCGGGCTGAGGTTTTTGTCTCGGCTCAGTAAACTCTGATGGGTCCTTGAGGTAGAAGAAGTGCTCAATGATGCCTGAGGAACCACAGAACTGAAAAGGGAGGTCTGGGGCTGACAGGGAAGTCTCTAACCCTCAGCAAACCCAAGTCCTACCACAGCAGACTCCTTCACGCTTCCTATCTGACCCCTACCGTAGTCTGTGGGGGAAGAGGGAAGGTAAGAAGCAACAGTCTAAAGACTGTTAGTTTCTTCCATTAGAAGGGCCCCCACAAGGCCCTGTCCCACCTCCCTGACCCCTTTCCCTTCCTCTGAGCAACAACCCTCCCCCTCCCTGTGCACCGGGTCCCATGGGCACCCTGTATCCCCCTAGCTGCCCTGGGAGAGCCCCAGCTCTGCTATATCCTGGATGCCATCCTGTTTTTGTACGGTATTGTTCTCACCCTGCTCTACTGTCGACTCAAGGTAAGGTGGGGTGGGGTGGTCTAAGAACGGGACCCAGAAGTGGGAGGCTAGCGGGAAGGGGAACCGAAGGGATTCTCCATGGTTTGGAGGGAAAGGAGATGGGCCTCCAAGTTCTCCTTTACTGATTGCCTTTCCCCCACTTCAGATCCAGGTCCGAAAGGCAGCTGTAGCCAGCTATGAGGTATGGAGTCTCCCACACCTGCGCGTCCGCACTTTTTTTTCAGGCTTTCAACCTTCCTGGGTTGCTAGCCTTAGGTCTGAGGCCTCTGGGAAGGCATGTGTTTTGGGTACTAAACAGCACCCTGCCCCTCACCTCAGGATGGGTAGCACCCTGCCATCTAGTTGGCAAATAAAGTATCTGGACAGGAAAGAATCAAGTAGAGGTGATAATACACTCGAGAGTTGTATGCTGTACTGAAGTGTATTTATAGCCATATGGGTAAATAAGCAGTCACGTGAGTGCTCCTGGGTTAAGGCAGCTAACACTCACCTTGACCCAGATACTCCCTGGGTGGGAAAGGATGATGGGAGGCCCCGAAGAAGGTATTGGTCTCTAATGCCTTGCTCCTTTCATCTCTACAGAAATCAGAGGCTGTTTACACGGTGAGTGACCCTCTTTTCCCTATTTGAGAGGTCAGAAAAAGAGGCTGGAGTGACCTTGATAGGAATGGGGTCTGTGAGGAGGATGGGGGCCCTGTGGTGAGCTCCAACTCCTGATCATCCTCTGACTCTCCTGCAGGGCCTGAATCCCCGGAGCCAAGAGACATACGAGACTCTGAAGCATGAGAAACCACCCCAATAGCTTGAGAACATTTGTCCTTGGTTGTATTCTTTTCCTGCTTCTAGTTCTCTCTTAGCCCTCATGGTTGACACCACTATGCTACCTCCATGCCTGTGATGCTAGCTGACCTTACTCCCATAATGATGCTAGGCTCTAAATTAATGTACACTAGCAGTCCCGAGTCTCCATTAAACACTTACTCACCGATGTTTATTTTTTTACGTATTCCTTTGCTTCATTCCTCTCTCCTTCCCTGATCCCCAACCCTTGCTAAACAGCAGAAAGGGATGACCTTCCAATAAAGCTGTCACAGATCTGACTCCGATTCCTTTGTCATTTCTCATATACTGGTTGGTTCAGCTTGTACAAAGCATTAGGGCTAGATGTTGAAGGTACAGTTTTGAGTAAGGCAAACTCAGCTGCTGAGAACACAGGACTGCAGGGCTACTTTGCTTTGTTTGTTTGTTTTTCAAAACAGGGTTTCTCTGGGTAGCCCTGGCTGTCCTGGAACTGGCTCTGTAGTTCAGGCTGGCCTCAAACTCACAGAGATCCACCTGCCTCTGCCTCCCAAGTGCTGGGATTAAAGGCTTGGGCCACCGCCACCACCACTGCCCTGGCTACTTTGTTCTGGGGTGTGAATGCTGACTGTATCTACATGAGTAATAAGACCCTCAGTCTCTTGGTGCTCTGAGATGGAAATAGAACACGGAGCATTCTTACACTTTCACTCAGTGTTGGGAGTATAGATGTGTTCGGAGACATTGGAACCTAAAAAATTACTTCTGTTCTCAATGTGGCTTTTTGTGTCTGAAAAATGAATCATGATCAGTTTATGGAGAAGCCTGTATGTCTAACCCAAAATAGTCACCAATCTAGATAATATCAATCCAGCTTGTGCATGTTTGAGTTAGCATAGCTGGAAAGCTAAGCATGCTGAAGGAATGTGATGACAAGGGTCATGTGACTCTCCTAGTGGAAGATTTTATAAGGACAAGGAATTTTCAGAAGATTTGGGAGCAAGAAGAACCTTAGAGAACCTCATAGAGGTTGGAGATAGGACAGGTCAAGGGGAACAAGCTGGGTCCAAATGGGAGGTCATTTCCTCCACAGTGGGTAGTCAAGGAATCCCCTGCCAGTGACTGTCCTCTCCCCAGAGTCCCCAGGAAGCTCCTCGTGGAGATGTTTAAGCCATGTAGGGTGCAGTGAGCTGGTCTCTGACCTGCCTGCCTTCTTCCAGAAAGGGCCAGAGTGTCCAAGCTCACTCCTGGCAATCCCCTGTGCCAGATAACACAGCACTGCACTCCAGAGTGCCCAAGCTCACCCCTGGCAATCCCCTGTGCCAGATAACACAGCACTGCACTCCAGAGTGCCCAAGCTCACCCCTGGCAATCCCCTGTGCTGGACAACACAGCACTGCATAGTGTCTTATATTTTCAAAGTATTTTCCCGCTGTATCATTTTATCTGCTCACTAACCTGTATAAGAAATTCAGGCTTTGACATATTATCTTGTCTAAGGTCACCTTGAAAGTAGGGACACCGACTTTCTTGTCTATATACATTGTTCTACATAAAACAAAAAGATTTTTTTTTTGTTTTGTTTTGTTTTTATATTGGCTGTTCAAATGCTGGGAATTGAACCTAGGGCTTCACACATGCTAGGTAAGGACTCTACCATTAAACTATATCCTTAGCTGGTCTGTTTTGTTTCCTTTTCCTTTTGGGTTGGTTTGTTGGCTTGTTTCATTTTGAGACAGTCTATTTTGTAGCTCTGGCTGTCCTGGAACTCCCGACTGCTGGGATTAAAGGCAGTCATGTGCCACCACACCCAGCTGAATGAGAGGTTTGGAGTGAAGACACTAGAGTGCTTTGGGAGAAAAGGGTTAACCTAACCTTTTATTGTGGGATGACAAAACACAGTGTTCCCCAGGATCAAAAGGAAAGATGGGGCCCTTGAATCACACTGTGGGGCTCTTTTTTTGTTTGTTTGTTTGTTTGTTTGTTTGTTTTTGTTTTTTCGAAACAGGATTTTTCTGTAGCTTTGGTGCCTTTCCTGGAACTCACTCTGTAGCCCAGGCTGGCCTTGAACCCACAGAGATCCCCCTGGCTCTGCCTCCTGAGTGCTGGGATTAAAGGCGTGTGCCTCTACTGCCCAGCGTGGGGCTCTTTTTAAACAAAACAAAACAACAAACCCACGATCTTTTCATAGAAAGTTTAAGAAGAAATTCTAAGGGCTACCTTTGTTTCCTATGACCCCAACTCAAGGGATTTTGTCTGTGAGTCCTTCGTTCCTTTCTTGGGTCCATGTCCTTCACTGATGCTTCAGAGCATCCTGGGGACACTCCTTGGGTCTGGTGACAAATCACAGGCATCTACTCTATCACGTCCATCATTTCTTTCTTCCTTCAGTCCTTTCTTCACAGGTTCCTCCAAAAGTCCCCTTCCCCTTTTAGAAGCAGATTGATCTTTTTACTTCCTCCTCCTCCTCCACCACCTCTCGCTACTTCTCCCAATCACCCAAAAACACGAGACACAGCTTGACTCCTTCTGCATTTATTGTAGAAAATGGGCAGAAGGTAGGGAGAGAGGCAGCTGGGGCAGGAAGACTGGTGCCCGACACCTCACTTAGCACCAGGATCTGCTTTCTCCGAGTTCATCAAATTGCTGAGGAAGCTCATCAGACTAGTTCCGGCTGTCTTGACCAGGGGTGTCAGATGCTCTTGTGTCTTTTCAAAGTAAACCCTGGGGAGGGGAAGGACCAGAGATTAGTGTGAAGGGCCCTAGTCACTGACAGGGTCTTTCTTGGTAGTGAAGGTCAGAGCAGACTGACCCAGCTTCCCAAGCAATACACCCCGATGTATCCTGGTATATCAAAGTCTGTAAGAGGAGTAGACCTTCCATGCAGCAGGGGATCAGACACTAGGGACGGGAGTCCAAGGTCCACTTCCTGCTGCCCCCATCTGTCTGAGGAATACACTTGATCGATTGGGTAAGGGGGGGATTTTTCTTCCCAATTTAAGCCCAATCTTCTGGAACCCCAGCTGCTAAGTGAAGAGTCCCATGAGAATTCCTATCTTCCTATTTTCTGTAGTCCTGGTGCCCTTGAGCCTTTGAGCCCTCTCCTGGAGACTTACCTGGCTTGGGCCTGAATCTCCGAGCTCTTGGCCTTTTCCATCAAGTCCTTGCCATAGTCAGTCATGGCCTGAAAATAATGACTGACCAGGCTCTTCATATCCGGCTCCTCTGCCTGCCTCCGAACCAAAGCCCCTACACAAACACATATGCATGAGCTTTTCACTTGGATTTCCAGCAATGAATCTTGGTCTCCCCTCACACCCTACAAGATCCACCCCAGCTTTTAGTTCCTTCCTCAAATTGGTGTCCTGCTAGGTATTTGTTTTGTGTCCTGCCGCCCCCCCCCCCACTTTAGAAAGGGAATGATTTTCCTCTTGAGTTCTGGTTGGCACACTCAGCTTTAGAGGCACAAGGGAGTTGGGCAGCCAGGACCCCCAGCACCTTCTTTTCTTTGGTTTCCTTTCTCCATATTACGAACTCACCTTCCAGGCTACAGATGGTGACAAGCAGTGCAACCATTGTAAGCAGCTTCATGATGGCAGCAGGGAGGATGTGGCCTAGGAACAGAACTGCTGCTGGGAAAGGACACTGAAGTCAGATGGGCTTTAGCCCCTTCCAGGGGTTCCCCCCACCCCCCATGCATGCCAAACCTAATTCTTTCCTTTTCCACGGTTAAAGCCCCATCCTCTTTACATGTTGCCCACATGGCTCACTCCCTTATCATACCTGTTCAGTGTCGCTGTCCTTGGCATCTACTCCGGGCCTGACTGGAGGCAGGGGCTATATACACATCTACTTCCCCACCCCGTCAGGTGACACAGAGAAGAGCAAGTCCAGAGGGGGCAGAGATCATGCTGGAGTAAACAAGTTGGAGAAATGGATGAAAGAACAAGCCAAAGGGGCCCTTGGTGTTAGAATGAGAGGCGGGGGTATAAACTCTCATGAAGACCAAGATCTGCTTATGATTTATTCTTTGGGGACCGAGGGCTGAAGTTGATGGGTTAATGTGTAGCAGGGAATCAGGATTCTAAGTTGTTTCTCTGGAAAGTTCGGACATGAAGCCCTTGGCCCTTGCTGTCTTTACCTCATAATGGAGAGACTGCATTTCTCCAACCCTACATCCCTTCATAGCAACTTGGCAAAGAGGTATTTGGGAACAAAAGAAAGGAGAAAGAAGCCAGGTATGTGGCGCACGCCTTTAATCCCAGCACTGGGAAGGCAGAGGCAGGCCTGGTCAATATAGTGGGTTCTAGGGTTGCATAGAGAGACCCTGACTAAAAAAAAAAAAGGGAAAGAAAAAGACAAGAAATAAGGAAAAAGGTGGGATGGGGCTTTAGGGGATACAAACCAGAGCAGATACAGCTGACTCTGTCCCTTTTTGAGTTAATGTGTAATGAGACAGGAAGAGGGGCATGAGAATGTAGAATAACATTCCTGGGTTCTCACTGATGAGTGTACCCTACCCCCCAAAAAACAAATTCAGAAAAATAGCCTCTGCCCTCCTGCTCCCAAATGCAACAGTTAAGAGGTTTCTGTCCAGGTCGAAGGTGCCTGGTCATTTGATCACCTTATCGCTTAGGTCCTGGCCCTTGGCCCAGCTCTAATTGTGTGGGAGGACAGAGGACATTCGCTAGGCCCAGAGCTTTCCTGTGGATTAGCTAAGTAGAGACTGAAAACATTCCTATCTTTCACCCTTTTGCCCCTGAAGCTTACCCTATGTGCACTGGAACGCTACTGAGAGATACGGGGTGGAAGTGTGGGAGCTAGCGAGGGGTGGGTGGTGCAAACAATGTCTATGAAATCTTCCCCCTTTCCAGCTGTCCTCTTGTGAAGGGTTCTCGTGCACACTACGGCTTGACCCTGGCCCCGGGGGAAGAGTGTCCGTACAGGCTGTAGTCGTCTTCCTGGATTTTATTAGTCCTTTCTGCAAGGAAGGACTAACCAGAGAGGGCAGCTGCTTCAGAAATTAGTTCTGCCCACAACCCGCTCGCCTCCCTCAAACCCTCACCCATCATTCCTGTTCTAACAAGAAGGCTTGTAGAATTCCAGAGTGGGGAGGGAGTGGTGGGGTTGGTTCTGTGTTCTAGGGGAGGAGAGCTGTGTTTGTGAGCAGCAGTCCTTTGGAGATGTGTGGTGGATTCCCCAGAGGATTTCAGGAAGGTTGAGAGTGATGTGAACTACGTCTTCACAGTCCCTGAGCGTCCCTTCTTAAAATACGTCTCCAAGCTCAAAAGGTAGTTTCACTTTTCTCACGTCCGGTTAAAGGAGCTCCAGTGGTCCAAGCGACAAAACGCTCCCTCTAGTGTCTCAAGTGCTCAAAAGTTTATCTCGACCTTGAAGAGGCTGGGCGATCTCAGTAAGGTGGCCTTCGACTCAACTCTGAAGTACCACCCACGAACTCCCCCTAGCCACTGCAGCGCCCGAGTGCGGCTCTGGGGCTGCCAGGCCTGCCACTCTTCTGTTTCCTCCTCTCCCATTGGTCACTGGGAAATTGAAGCACCTTTTTTCATCATTGAGTGGGTTGGGTCTTTGAGCGCTTCCTTTGCCCATTTCCAAGATGGCGCCTATGGCCATGCTTGAAATGCAGGGTGAAGCTATGGTTCTGCCATCACTCAAGATGGCTGCCCCCATCAAGATGACCGGGGTGTGCCTGGGGGAAAGGGGCAGCAGGATGGTTTGAGATGGTAAGGGCTAGTGTTCCATTGCGGGCAAAACTTTGGGACTTGGGAATGAAGACTAGAGGAACCAGGGAGCTAGTTGAAGCCTGTGGTGGTGGATAGGAATAGATAATAGGAGAGCGGACAGGGTGACAGGTGGGGGTGAGGGATCTACGATGGGGCGGGAGTGTGCTTGGGATTCAATTTTCCCATCGGTGCTTTTTCCCCCTCCTGTTCCTTGTTGCAGGTCTAGCATTGAACCATATGGAAGTTTCTGAAACTGGGGAGCCTGATGACGGGGGGTGGAGCCCGTGGGGGATAGAGGGAGCAGTAGATTGTTTCCCCAGGCGAACCCCAAACCCTCCCTGTCCCCTGGACTAAAATGGGGAACACCCTGGGCCTGGCACCGATGGGGACTTTATCCCGCCGGAGCCCCCGTCGAGAGGAACCGCTGCCCAACCCCGGGAGCTTCGATGAGCTGCACCGGTTGTGCAAAGGTGAGGACTTGGCCTTTGGGTGTCTCCGGTTGAAGGGGTAGAGGAGGGGAGGGTCTGGAGTGCTGATGTCCAGTCATGCGAACAGAGAGGAGAGATCGCAGCCGGAACACCCAGCAGTCAAGAAGGATCAGATGTCCAAAGCCGAGCATTTTGTTGCAGGATTTGAAAGGAGGTCATTTCCTCCAGTGCTTCCTATGGGACTGAAAGGGAAGTCTAGCCTCCTTGGTTAGGAGTCCTGGTCTGTACTCACGCCTTCCCTTGCCCTCGCTTCTTTCAGATGTATTTCCAGCACAGATGGAGGGCGTGAAGCTGGTTGTCAACAAGGTTCTGAGCAGCCATTTCCAGGTGCTCCACTTGCCCTCCCTGCCTGTCCCCGGATCCTCTTCTTCACACCCTTTACTCCAGTCTTAGCCAGGCTATGTGGGACGAAGGAGGGACGAAGGGGTCCCTTTTACTTTCTTTGCTTGTGGGACTTGTTGCTTAAAATCCAGTGACCCCCGCATATGCTGGAATAGTTGAGGTTTTTAAAAGAATCTCATGGGTGGAAAAAGATCGAGGGTGGGATAGGGAATTGAAGTGAAGTACAATGTCATGTTCTCCGTCGTCTCTTCTTTCCTCAGGTAGCTCATACTGTGCACATGAGTGCTCTGGGTTTACCAGGCTATCACCTCCATGCCGCCTATGCAGGGGACTGGCAGCTTAGCCCCACTGAGGTGAGGGCTCCACCACACGTGCGTCATCAACTCTCTAGAACCCGCACGGGCGTAGCTCTCGAGAAGGAGGAAATGTGTGTGTTGTCAGGAAGATTGTTCAGCAACTGTGTTTTCTGTGTCTCTTCTGAATGGGAGAGAGGCTAGACATCTTCCTGCGCAAAGATGCCAGAGTTTGTCCACCAGGGGGCACTGTGTGGTGTTACTGAAATCCCTTGTTTAGGTGAATAAAACGACCTACCCATCTCAGCCTTACGTCTACATTCCTTAACAGGTGTTCCCCACTGTGGTGGGGGATATGGACAGCAGTGGCAGTCTCAACGCCCAGATCTTGCTTCTGTTGGCAGAGCGTCTGCGAGCTAAGGCTGTCTTCCAGGTGACCCACAGTTCCTGCCTCCATCTACTGAGGCACTCCTCTCTCTTCCATGGGTATCCTGCCTTGGGGGACCCAGGGGGAGGAGCAATACTGAACATAGAAAGAGGGAAGGGTATTTTATTTCTTCCTCTCCTCACCAGACACAGCAGGCCAAGTTCCTGACCTGGCAGTTTGATGGCGAATATCGGGGAGACGACTACACAGCCACTCTGACGCTGGGAAATCCTGACCTGATCGGGGAATCAGGTGGGGAAGTGGGACAGAGTTCTTGCCCGTCCATTTGCAAAACAATAAAGTCAATCATGCCGTCTCATCTTCGGTACAGTTTGGGGACTAGAAGAGGAACTTTCTGGGCCGGCTAGAGTTGGGGTGACGGGATGGTAAGGGTGCAAACCTGACTCTTGTCTCCTCACTCCCCCACAGTGATCATGGTTGCTCACTTCCTGCAGAGCATCACTCATCGGCTGGTGCTAGGAGGAGAGCTAGTTTATCACCGACGCCCGGGCGAAGAGGGGGCCATCTTGACTCTGGCTGGGAAGTACTCAGGTACGGTGCCAAGTGACACAGGGGTGCGGAGGCGCGACTTTGGGCTTTCTGGGGTTCCTTGCCAGGGTTTACTTCAGTAACTGTCTTTTCCCTCTGTACATTTTACCCCCAGCTGTACACTGGGTAGCTACGTTGAATGTTGGGTCAGGTGGGGCCCATGCAAGTTATTACCACAGGGCGAATGAACAGGTAAGATTACTGAGCTAATCTTCTATCCTAGTCCGTCAGAAACTCTGCCCCTCAAGTCTCCCCAGGCTCCTGGCCTATTATTCTTCCTACCCTCCATTGGTATTGGTATACATTTTCACACACGAGTTCAGCATGCTGGTGCTCTGTCAGGACTCTTCTGGTAGTCATGGTGACTGGTCCTCTTCTTATTTTTGTCCCTGTTTCTCAGGTTCAGGTTGGAGTGGAGTTTGAGGCAAATACAAGGCTACAAGATACAACCTTCTCCTTTGGTTACCACCTGACTCTGCCCCAGGCCAATATGGTGTTTCGAGGTGAGGGTTACTGTGACCGGGAACTGCCGAGGAATCTGGGGATGTGCAAGGAGGAAGACTCTGCCCTACTAAAGCTGATTCCTTCCTCCAAGTCCTATAAACAACCTGATCAGTATTCTTTTCCCTGGCAGGCTTGGTGGATAGTAACTGGTGTGTAGGTGCTGTGTTGGAGAAGAAGATGCCTCCCCTACCTGTCACTCTGGCCCTCGGAGCCTTCCTCAATCACTGGCGTAACAGATTCCATTGTGGCTTTAGCATCACTGTGGGCTGAAGCTGTCCTGGAGGCAACCTCCACAGCAGCTGGAACCTTTGAGTCAGATGCCCTAGGGCCAGAGACTAACTAGGTCCCACCCCAGAGCCTACCTTGCTGGATGACTTCTAGGTCCCCTGGGCAGAGTGGGGGACAGGATCATGTCCTTCTCAGAACTGGAGCTTGCCGCAGGATCACTTTCCAATGAGGCAGTGGTTTGAGGTCCCCAATTCTGCCATCAGTCCCACTATCATTTTCCACAAGCTCTATGGCTCTGGACTGGAGGAGAAGGATTGAGGGGCGTCATCTGGCTCCCTGCACCCTACTTTCTTCTTTGTTATTTTTGTTTGATGACGACATTAGCTCCTTCTTCAGAGCAGAAAAATCTGCATGGGATCAGCCCCCTGCCCCATTTCTCCCATTTTTCCATCCCTCTGCCTTTCAAGGTCGGGAAAGTAGGGTTAAAGAGCTAAATCTTTGGCCATAGAAAGACCACCCATTCCCAGAAGGAACTTTACCTCCTAAGGTAAAGTTTTCCCATCCTCTGTGTTTCCAGAGAACAGCTTTGTCCCTATGGTCACCCCAGCTCCCCACTCTCTGATCCCTGCCCTCTCCACGCCCCACAGATGACCACACGACCAGACAGTTCCTGTTCAGCATTTCATTGCTGTCACTGAGCTCCCTTAGGCTGGTCCCCATCTTGGGTACCAGCAATTTCCCCTTTCCAGTCCAGTGTCTGGGAAGTCTGGGGAAGGAGAAAAGCCTGGGCCTCAGCTGCAGATTTCCCCAAGCAGTGGCATCATAGCAGACAGTCCCTGGATGCGCTGGATTTCATATGCGTATGCATTGTTTATGCTCCGGAGCTCAGCCAGCAGGCCCATCAGCTTTGGGTACAGAAACCTTTGGAGAGAGTAGTAGGATTGCCAGGGAAAGAAGAGGAAATAAGGCAGCTGAGTCTTGTCCTGAGGCCCCAGTCCCCTGAACTGTCCCTCAAGGAGGCTAAGTCTGAACACTGGAGAATCATGCTGTGGATGGCACATACTATATTTGAAAATGTTCAGAAGTCCCCAAAAGGGGTTCTGTCAACACTGTCTTCCTTCTTTGTGCCTAGTTTTTCCTGAGCCCAGGGCTTAGAGGTCAAGTGTAAAGGTATGGCTAGACCTGGCCAGAACTTCAACTGTATAGAGTCTGAAGGTGGGGCCTTCTAGATGGAGTTCTAGGAGGAGGGCATGTTGTTCGATGGTATAAAGCATCCCCCTCTTAGCAAACTGACTTGTCAAGGAGTGAGCAGAACAGAAGTGGCATGAACTTCAGAGCCTGGACTACTGAACTCAGGACGGGCTTTGTCCATGAAGCTGTGAAGGACTGTGACTTCTAACGGAACCGAAAAATTCAAGGAACTGAGACCCAAGGGAGAGGAGAGGGCCAAAAGGAAGAATGAACAAGACTTTGGAAATTTTGCTTTAGTTTGGAAAAGTTGGAGAGGTAAGGTGATGGATATCACCAATCTCAGGAATGCTATCATACACAGGCCAAGAGCTACTACTTTGCATCTCTACTGAATAAAAAACAAAACAAAACAAAAAACCTTGGAAAAGTGAGATGGAACAGCAGTATGAATAATTTAGATACTGGAACTATGTGTGATAGGGTGGCCCAAGGTAAGGCCTGGATTCCTAAGTACTTGGTTTCCCAAAGGAAACAACAGTAAAATGCATTCATCCTGACCTCAATGTTTCTCAGATCCCTTTCTTCCCCCACAGCAGCCTTTGAGCCCCCAGCCTTCTACCTGAGCCCCCCAACCTCCTACCTACCGACTTTGGGGCCTTGACTGTTGTTCCATAATGTAGTTGTTCAAGATCAGTGCCATCTCCTCTTGCCGCTGATCAATCTCTTCTCTCTGGGTCACTCCAGGCCTGTCTGAGATGGAAAACTGGGAAGGACAAGGTGGCAGGGGACATGGGTGGAGAGCATCACATTGTCCAGGGGCTGAGAGTGGGAGGGATAGACCCACTCTATGGGCTTGGAAACTAGATGGTCAAGGATAGATTAAAGTTTTGAGTTTTGGTAGAGGTGGCGGGGCCGGAGTCCCTTGGCTTTTGGATGATTCTCACCTGGAGAGAAGAGGGCCATGGCAGCCAGGAGCACATACTCAGGTTCCTGGAGTTGCAGTCGTTTCAATGTCCCATGGAAGCGAAAGATCAGGTCCAAAAATTCCCCCTGGAACCCTACTGTGAGAGGTGGTAGGCTTAGGAGCCTCCTGGGCATGGCTTCATACCTTATTCCACAAGGATCCATACCCTGTACTGCTCTACCATAGGCTGCATCTTCCATTTTGTAGCAAAGAGGCCCACAGAAGAAATTCTGGGTTTGAAGACAGAAAGTAGCGTTGAGTGAGATATGCAGTATTTCCACAGCTGCTCCCTTGAGAAGGGAGATCTGGTCCTCCATGGGTAGGGACCTGTGTGGGCAGAAAACAAAGGCACTTTAGACTTAAGTCTGCGCATCAAAGAGGCCTGAAGGACACACTTAGAGCTGAAAATTTAAGACCCACTGCTTGGAAAGTTTAAGGGGTATGTGACATTATTAAGAGACTGGTATGATTTATGCAGCATTTACTTCCTGAAAGATCATCTGATACTCACCGAAAAAGGGGCAGTTCCTTGGTGAACTTGATAATCTGCTGCACCATGAAAGTGTTAATATCTGCAAAGTGTGTGAGCAGAGGCCTCACAGGGACCAGAGGAGGGAAGGGCCGGTGATGGATGAACAGGTAATCTGGAGGCTGTAGAGTTCAGTGCATGAGTGAGAGACCTCAACCTTGGCTGTCCTTTGGGCCTCACCAGCCCTAGAAGGGTTTTTGGCTGAGGAACCTGCCCACTCTAGGGTTCTGGAGAACTGTCCTCTGTCAGGGCATGGTCCTCTCCCTCAGGCCACCTTCTCAGGCACCCAAGCCAAATCCTGTAAGTTCTCACCCTGAACTTCACAAACTGGTCAAACATGGGGACCACATGGCGAGTATGGGCCCCCAGGAGGGTCTGGACCAGCTCTTTCTGCTCCTGACTCATTGGCAAAGGTGCTTTCTGTGCCCGCCGCTGTGCCTGCCTGGCTCGCCGCAACGCCAAGGCTTCTGCTGACAGTATCACTGCGTCAGGCAAGAGAGATGACAAAGCTGTTCAGAGCAGCAGAGAACACCTTTCTGCCACTCCTTGAGTCGAGGCTACTCAATGTCCCCATGTAAGGAAGGACTGAGGAAGAAAGGAAGGTTTCTGAGGCTTACTTAGACTTCACTGAACAAGTGCCTTCAGGTGGCAGGGGATCCCTGCACGCTTCTGCCAACTTCATATTTATCTGTGATACACTGTAGCAGAGAACAATGCACCATGGGAAGGGAAGGGTGGAGAGAAAAATGGGAAGGGTATAAGATGTTTGGCTCCCTGGGAACACTGAAGAAGGGTCTTAATATTAAAAATGTCACTATATTTGCATAGCATTGTAACTTCAAAAGTTCTATGGCTAGATTTCATTGGATACAGCAACTCTAACCTAGGCAGGGCAGGCTTCCTATTTTTCAGAAACATGGGCCCCAGCAACACTAACACAGTCATAAAATAAGTGGTACAGGCAGAACCCAAATCAATGTCATTTGGCTTGTACAGCATCCTTTCCCCTGCTCCGTGTTGAAAGGAGTGTGATATTGTAAAGCAAGAGTTTGAGAGGCAGACAGGTCTGATGCTGAAGTGGGACTCTGCTGTTTAGCTGACTGCCTTGAGTTGTGGGAGGCCATCTCCATTATCTGTTGGGAGCATAGCACAGCTACCTGGCTCAGAGAGAGCAGCAATGAAGTACCTATGAGATGGCAGGTACTGTGTACTCAAGAGATGGAAGAGAAAAAGCAAGCCACGTGAATATGAAGGAGAAGGGCATTTCAGGTAGAGGGACTGGCAAATGGGAAAGTCCCGGTGAAGAGTATGCTTGATCTGCTCAAGGATAGCATTGAGCCAATGTGGCTGGACTGTATGGAAGGGTCTTAAGAGACAAAGTCTGAAGTGGGATCTGGGTGAAATCATTCCCCTTAAAAGAGATTGGAGTGGGGAGAGAGACTGGAGAAATGGCTCAGGGTTAAAAACCATCTTGCAGAGAACCTGGGTTCAATTCCAAGCACCCACATGGCAACTTATAGCCATCTGTGACTTCAGTTCCTGGGGTTCCGACATGCTCTTTCGAGCCTCTGTGGACACCAGGCATACACATGGTACACAGATATATATGCAAGTAAACACAACTTATACACATTAAAAATAAATACATATTTTAAAAAAGAGAGACTGGATATTTTGGAAACAGTGGCATAATCTGATTAGTTTCAAAAAGTTTACTCTGCCTGCTCTGTGGGACATGAGAGCTATTAGGTACACAATATAGCAGAGAAGCACACTCGAAGGATTCCTGGGATAGTAGTGGGCCAACTCACTGTCTTTCCTCATGCCAGCGTTTAGACACTTCTGCAACCTGCAGGCTGGACAGTGGCGTCTCTGGGCTTTGCTGACCTCACAGCTTCCAGAGAAGGGACAGATGGGACCAATGGTTTTGCTGACTGTTCTCCTGTGAGATAGAGAAAGACACTACAGGATTTGAGATGGCAGTGAACAGGCAGGTGGGTATAAGAAGAGGCTGAAAGGGTATGGCCTAAAAGACTAATTGATTTAACAACAGGCTAATCAGAGTTATGTCCAAAGATCTTTGGAGGTAGCTGAAGCGTTTTTCTTGAGGATACAAGGTCACTCAGGAACCCTCTTTGTATAGTGCTAACTTGGTACTTTACAGGTACTATGTACTAAACAAGTGCTCTTGACTAATAGGCTGTGTCTCTAGGACACATGGTTGGCCTGCTCCGCCCCCCCCCCCCCCAACAGACAGGGTTTCTCTGTGTAACTTTGCGCCTTTCCTGTAAGGCCTGTCTTTTATTATGTCACCAGTTCCATGCAGTGTTGTGGTCAGCAAGATTGAGGGTGCTAGACACAGGGTAGATGAGCTTAGCTCTAAGGGTATTATACCACAATAAGCTTGCAGATGTGCCAGTGTTCCAAGGCAGACTGATAGGAGCGTAGGGGTTGTTTCTGTTGGGGAGGACGCATTCACCTGAAGAAGCCTTTGCAGCCCTCACAAGTCAGGGCATGGAAATGATAGCCTGTGGCTCGGTCTCCACACACCACACAGTTCCTTGGCCCATATTCCTCTCCCCTGGCCATGGTTTCAAGTGTTAGCACAGCTGTCATGGTCTCCTGAATGTGGAGGGGGAGTTAACAGTCAGCTCTGGGCCACACTAGACTCTCTTTTTCTTCTTCTGTGGAGTCCCTTCCCTCAACTACCCTCCACCCGATCCCCCCAGCACTGTCTACACTAAAAGCAAAAACGTTGTTTTCAGTCTCTGGCCTCCCACAGAATACTCACCTGTTTCTCTTAGGCAGAATGTCACATGTAATCTGGGTGAGGTGCCTCTCCCAAGCCTCCACTCTGACCCTGCTTTCCTTGTGATCTCAGGAACTGCAGGAATTAGGGATTGTTCTTGGAACCCCGTTTTCTAGGTCTCGTGCATGTGAAGTTCAGGAACTCTCTGTGCCATATGTAGGTAGGATGCAGACTTTGGACCCAGGGCAAAGACCTGGGGCGGGAGGTTTTCCTAGCATGCCCCTACTGTTGGTTGGCAGCAGATGGGGATGGACTATGGTAGGTGGGGACCTCATAACTCATTAAGAGCTGCTATTTATCAGACTAATGGAAGTTTTTCCTATCGGTGAGCTTTAGGCTAAATCTATAGTCCCCTCTTACATGAATCCTGGATAAACTGAGGAGAGAGGGCAAGCTTTTTCACGTACAGTATGCCAATAGGATAGCTTTAATAGTTACACCAGGCTCCCAAAGATTTTTCTCTATTTTCTTTCTTTCCTTTCTCTCTTTCTTTTTTCTCTCTCCCTTCCTTCCTTTCTTCTCTCTCTATGTCTCTCTTTCTCTTCCTTCCTTCCTTCCTTCCTTCCTTCCTTCCTTTCTTTCTTTCTTTCTTTCTTTCTTTCTTTCTTTCTTTCTTTCTTTCTTTCTTTCTTTCTTTCTTTCTTTCCTTCTTTCTTTCTTCCAGATAGGGTTTCTCTGTGTATAGCCCTGGCTGTCCTTGAATGCACTCTGTAGACCAGACTGGCCTTGAACTCACAGAGATCCACTTGCCTCTGCCTTCCAAGTGCTAGGATTAAAGGCACGTGCTACCAACTGCCTGATTCTTTCTTCCTTTAAAAAAAAAAAAAAAGATTTATTGATTTTTTTCCCCTTTTAATGTGTACACCTAAGTACTCACAGATAATGGAGGACAGCATCTGATCTTCTGGGCCTGAGGTTATAGGCAGCTGTGAGCTACCATTCCAGTACTAGGAACTGAACCTGAATCCTTTGCAAGAGTGAACATTCTCTTACCTTCTGAGCCTTCTCTATAGCCCCAGAAATTTGTTTAAAAAAGACTTCAGGAGACTAAGAACTTAGGCAGAAAGCCAGAAGCGACCCCTTCCTCACTTGCGATGACTGGGATGGGAGTCAGAGTGAACTCTAGGCGGGAGAGGGAGAGTTCAGTGAAGTGCTCACTGTGCAAGGGTAGGCCCTGGGTGTAGATCTTAGAACCTGCTTTTTTTTAAAGATTTATTTTTTATTTTGTGTGTATTGGTGTTTCTTGCCTACATGCATGTCTGTGTGAGGGTTCCAGATCCCTTGGAACACAGACAATATCGAGCGGCCATGTGGTTGTTGGATATCGAACCCGGGTCCCCTAGAAGAGCAGCCAATGCTGTTAACCAATGAGCCATCTCACCGACCCCAAACTCACATTGTTTTAAAAGGCACAGTGGGATGTTGTGGAATATCACTTTACACTGTGTAAAGATGTGCCACTGTGATTGGTTTAATAAAAAGCTAAATGGCCAATAGCTAGGCAGGAGGTATGAGTGGGACTTCTGGACAAGAGAGAGAACTCTGGGAAGAAGAAAGGCAGAGATACCAGTGTTGTTCAAATCTTAGGCAGTCTTTTAACAAAAAAACCCAGAGCCAGATATCAGGGTGAAAGCTGAAAGATCAGAGAAGCAGAACAGCCAGCCACCAGTTCTTACCTCTATGAAATCTTCAGGCTAAAGAGAGTGAGTTCCTGTTTCCTCACACCTTATATACCTTTCTCTGCCCTGCCATATTACTTCCTGGGATTAAAGGCATGTGTGCTTCCCAAGCAAAAGCATGAGATCTCAAGTGCTTGGATTAAACCTCTATGTCTAATCTAGTGGCTGGCTCTGTCCTCTGATCCTCAGACAAGTTTATGAGGGTACACACTATATCACCACATGCCAGGAGATACAGAGCAAGCAGGATGTGTAGGAGGGGAGGTAACAGCCACGAGTCATGTGGCAGGATGTAGATGAATATAAATGGGTTAATTTAAGTTATAAGAGCTAATTAGGAACAAGCCTAAGCTATAGGCTGATCTTTCATAATTAACGATAAGTCTTTGTATCATTATTTGGGAGCTGGCAGGACAGACAAAGACCCATTACAGTAGGACACACTTGTAATCTCAATGCCAAGGAGGCAGAGACAAGTGGATCCCTGTGGCAAGTCTAGCCTAGTTGGCAAATTCCAGACCAGTGAGAGACTGTCTCAAAAAACAAGGTGGGGCTGGTGAATGACTCAGTGGGTAAAGGCACTTGCTGCCAAGCATGATGACCTCTTTGATACCCAGAATCCACATGGTGGAAGGAGAGAAATGGCCCCTTCAAGTTGTCCTCTGACCTCTATAAATGCTCGGTGGCATATGTGCACCCCTTCCCAAATAAAGGAATGTAAAAACCACAAATAATCCTCAAAAAGCAAAATGGAGGGCACCTGAGAAATGAACACTACCCAAGATTGTCCCCTGGTCTCCACAGGTATACACACACACACACAGCCTCTAATAAATTAGAGGTAGTTGAATTTGATTTGGGAACTCTTGTCCTAGAGCTGAGTTCATGGGTTGTGACCTGTGTGATCACATAAGACCTAGTAATCAGAGGATTCCCATACTTGATTCAATATTGCCGTTGCCATTTGTTTGTTTGTTTGTTTGATTGATTGATTGATTTTCAAGACAAGGTTTCTCTGTATAGTCTTGGCTGTCCTGGAACTTGCTCTGTAGACCAGGCAGGCCTTCAACTCAGCGATCCGCCTGCCTCTGCCTCCTGAGTGCTGGGATTAAAGGCGAGTGCCACCACCGCCCGGCTCAAGCAAACTCTTATGAAAGACAGCATTTAACTGGTGATTGCTTACAGTTTCAGAGGTTTATCATCATGGCAGGAAGCATGGTGGTATGCTTGAGAAGTAGCTGAGGGTTCTACATCCAGATCTGCAGGCAGTGGAGAGAGAGAGAGAGAGAGAGAGAGAGAGAGAGAGAGAGAGAGAGAGAGAGACTGGGACTGGCTTGGGCTTTTGAAACCTTTAAAGCCCACCCCCAGTTGTAGCAGGCTTTCTTGGACTGCCAGCCCCCAAATCATGACATGGGAGACTTATTATTAGTTATGAACGCTCAGCCTTAGCTTAAGCTTGTTTCTAGCTAGCCTTTAAAAAAAGAAAAAAAAAAAAAAAACTTCAATGAGCCTGTTTCTATTCATCTATGTGCTGTCTCGAGCACATTATCTCATTTACATACCCTCCACTCTGCTTTCCTCCTTCCTCCGTGTTTCCTCGAATCTCTGCTCTTCTTCCTGGTGTCCTCTGTGCCTGGAAATCCTACCTAGCTATTAGACGTTCAGCTTTTTATTAAACCAATCAGAGTGATACATCTTCACAGTGTACAAAAAGATTATTCCACAACAGTAGGCCTTAAAATTATTTATTTTATGTGTATGTGCATGCCAGAGTGTTCACATGTGTACCACGTGTATGCATGTATCCATGAACTTCAGAAGATGGTGTAGTAATTATTTCTATTAACAAACAATGACTGAAGCCGGGCAGTAGTGGCATATGCTTTTAATCCCAGCACTTGGGAGGCAGAGGCAAGAAGATCGCTGTGAGTTCAAGGCCAACCTGGTCTACAGAGTGATTTCCAGGACAGCCAGGGCTACACAGAGAAACCCTGTCTCAAAAAACCAAAAACCAAACAAACAAACAAATCCAGCAGCAACAACAACAACAAATACTGAGACCCTACCATGTGTTAGACATAAAAAGATGAGTAAGACACTCTCTTGTAGTCATGAGGCTTAAACCTGTTAAGGAGTCAGCCCTTTAAGCAGATATAAAGAAATATATTCAGATCCATGATGGTGCTACTATGTCCAGAGGACTACATGACCAAAAGAGGGGCCCTGGTCCTGATTTGAGGGATGCTGTTTTCCATCTCCTTCTTGGATGAGTGGCAACTGACTTGATTTTTAAAAGACATTGAAGAATTAGCAAGGAGAAAATTAAAACAAATCCAAGCAGAGAGCGCAACATCTACAGCAACCAAGATGTTCAAGAAGCCAGAAACACAGAGGCAGGCATGGTAGAGCCATGAACAGGCTTCTTGCTTAGCATAGGACTTTTGCTGAGAGTGAGAAGGGACAAAGGGCTAGCTAGAGAGAAGCGATATGAGGCTGAGATTTGGCAGGGCCAGACTGGGACATCTCATATGTCAGGTTAAGCAGTCTGAACCCACTGGGAAGCTTTATTTATTTATTCTTTTACATTAGGTCTCAGCTCTTGCTGTGTAGGCCAGGCTGGAATTCTTGCAGTTTTACCCCCTCAGCCTTCTCTGTTTCAGGATGGCAGGAGTATAGTTCTGCAGCTGGTTTACCAGCGACCGGAACAATGGCTCCAAGTTAAAGGTGCCTGCTGCTAAGCCTGGTGATCAGAGTTCAATCCCAGGGACCCTCATGACAGAAGGAGGGGACCAACTTCTGCTAGTTGTCCTCTGACTTCGACACATGTCCTGGGTAAACACACACACACACACACACACACACACACACACACACACACCCCAATGTAAGAAAAATTAAAGAGTGGTGAGATATAGTCAGGTCTGTACTTTGGGTAGCTCACTTTGGTGACTGACTGATAGGTAAATGTGAGGATGGAGGCCTGGAAGTAGAGACCAGCAAGCTATTGCCATATTGCAGGTGAGAGATTAAGCCTACTCTAGAGCAGAGGCAGGACATTTGGGAGTGTTAAAATATACACAGGAAATGAGATCACTGGATTGAAACAGGGGAAGAGAAGTTAATGTTGACTCTGGGTGTCTAGCATGGCTGACTGGGGACGGTGGTACCAAGGGGCAAAGAGGCTACAGGGGAAGGACTAATGTCCTCCATTTGGTTCCTGATCCCCTTCTCCAGTGACAATGCATTTCAGCAACCTCCTATCAAGTGCCTGTTCTGTGGTTAGACACTGTGAGGAGCAGGAATGGAGAGAGATCCTATTACAAAGGAATTTAATTATGGAGTTAATCTAGCTCCTTTCTGCTGCTGTGAAAAGACACTCTGGCAAAAAAAGCAGCATAAAATTCCAGGTTACAATTCATCATTTCAGGGAAGGCAAGGCAGGGACTCTAGCAACTGCTCACATCACATCCACCCTGATTTTCCCTAATGATAGACTGTAAAGTGTTAAGCTGAAGCAAAACCCTTTTCTCCTCACTTTTTTTCTTTTCTTTTCTTTCTTTCTTTCTTTCTTTTTTTTTCTTTTTGTTTTTTGAGACAGGGTTTCTCTGTGTAGCTTTGTGCCTTTCCTGGATCTCACTCTGTAGACCAGGCTGGCCTTGAACTCACAAAGATCCACCTACTTCTGTCTCCCGAGTGCTGGGATTAAAGATATTAAAGATTTCTGCCTGGAAGTCCCACCTGTCCTCTTCTGCCTAGCTATTAGCCATTTAGCTCTTTATTGAACCAATCAGAAGATGCCTTAGGCAGGTGAGGAAGGATAGAGACACATCTTTATACAGTGTACAAAAAGGTTATCCCAACGTTAAACCTCTGTGTAGATGGATGTTTCCTGATCCAACTGCCTGATCTCAAATAATCACTCAGAGGCCTATATAAATTACAAATGCTCAGCCAATAGCTCAGGCTTATACTAGCTAACTCTTACATTTAAATTAACCCATTTCTATTAACCTATGTAGAGCCATGCAGCTCGTGGCTTTACCTGTCCTCTAGCATTTCTTGCTTCCTGGGCAGCTGGCTGGCATCTCTTCCGACAGTGTCCTCCTTCTTCCCATTATTCTCAGTTTGGCTTTCCAGCCTAACTTCCTGCCAAGCTACCCACCTATCAGCTTTTTATTAACCAATGAGAGTAATGCATATTCATCATGTAGAAAAGGATTGTTCCACAGCATCTCTGAAACTGTAAGCCAGCCCCAATTAAATGCTTTCCTTTATAAGAGTTGCTTTGGCATGGTGTCTCTTCACAGCAATAGAACACCATCTAAGACAGCACAGGATGCTTAGGGAGAGGTCAAATGGAGGAAAAACATTTGAGCCTGGGGCTATTTATTTACTGGGGTCTGGAAATTATACTGAGCCTTGTTCTTGGAGAAGTCTACCTTGTACTTTTTTTTTTTCCTTCAAGACAGGGTTTCTCTGTGTAGCCTTGCGCCTTTCCTGGAACTCGATTTGGAGACTAGACTGGCCTCGAACTCACAGAGATCCACCTGTCTCTGCCTCCCAGTGCTGGGATTAAAGGTGTGTGCCACCACCGCCCAGCTTACGTTGTACTTCTGTTGTTGCTGTTGCTGTTGTCTGAGACAGGGTCTCATGTAGCCTCAGCTTATCTGGAATGTATTATGTAGCTGAGACTGGCACTGAACTCCCTTTCTTCTGGCTTTTGCCTCCTGTGTGCTGAGATTATAGATATGTAGCACAACGTATAGGATATCTTGTACTTCTTTGAGACAGGGCTGCCTTAGAAACAAACTTCTCTGGGCTTTCCTATGTTCAGAACAGCTTCTCCAGCCTCGGGGGTCTCTTCTGTGGAGCAGATCAAGAGTGGAATCTTTTACATAGGTCATTGGCATCCATGGAAAGTACGCTTTCAGTTACTTGATGTCTTCACCCTCTCCCTACACACCTACCTCAGGCCAGGATCTGAAAAGCACCTGTGCTGGCTGAGACCTGAATGTTAAGCTCTCTGAATTCTTAGTTCCTTTACCTTGGGTTGGGGAACTACCAGACAACTGTATTGTAAAGAATAAAGTAATATGTAATATTCTTTGCACAATGCTTAAAACATAGAAAGGGTCTATATGTGTTCATTCCCTTACTGTCTTCCTTCTTTGCTCCTCCATTTCCACCTTCTCCCAGATGCTAAACTGGCAGATGGAGTCACCTGGCCTCTTTTCTCTCCCTAAAACTGACCAGAAGTCATGATTTGTCATTGCTGTCCCCTCACCTCTAAATGCCCACTACCTCTTCGCTGAGTTCAGGCTCTCATCGTTCTTCCCTCCCCACTGCAGTAGCCTACTAAATTATTCTCCTTGCTCCCAGCCTCATCTCCCAACCCATCCTCCATGGTTGCTATTTCTAAAATGCAAATTTGATCATGTCTCTCCCCTGCTTAAAATTCTTCATTTGATTTCCATCACCTTCAGGGGGGAAAAAGGCCAATCTCTTTAGCATGTAACACAAAGTCCTTTGTGATCTGGCCTCTATTTATCACTCTGCCCTTTTCTATTCCGTCCCTTCCCTGACTTGACCTGGTACATCACACTTGGCTCTCAATGTGCTTAAACATTTAGAGTGCCCTGAACAGGCTGTGCTCACTTACCTCTGACATCTGCCCTTGTTGTTTTACTCAGATGGCATCACCTCATATCCCCCCCCCCACGCACCACTTTCAATCCCTTCTCCCTTGGTCCCCCTGGCCCTTCAGCCTTAAGTATAGCAGATCACCTCTAGGGGCCTATAAGTTATATCTGCACACAAATATTTGTCACAGCACTAACTGAAGAACAATTATAGGCTTTGACTATCAATCAATTGTAAGTTGCTGGATTAAAGAACTGCCTTTTTGTTTGTTTGTTTTTTGTTTTTGTCTTGTTTTGGTTTTCGAGACAGGGTTTCTCTGTGTAGTCCTGGCTGTCCTGGATCTCACTCTGTAGACCAGGCTGGCCTTGAACTCATAGAGATCTGCCTGCCTCTGCCTCCCTAGTGCTAGGATTAAAGATGTGTGCCACTGCCACATGGCAAGAACTGCTTTTTAAAAATAGAGCTTTAAAAACATTTTCTTAAAAAAATTAATTATTATTCATTGTATGTGTGTGTGTGATTATGTATAGGAGGCCAGAAAGGTAGCAGATCTCCTGGAGCTGGAGTTACAGGTAGTTGTGAGCTGCCTGATTTGGGTGTTGGGAATCAAAACTCGGGTCCTCTGCAAGAATACTATGTGCTCTTAACCACTGAGCAATCTCTCTAGCCCAAGAACTGCTTTTTTGTTTCATTTTTTTCTTCATTTTCAAGTTTTATTTTATGTGTATGGGTGTTTTGCCTACATATATGTCTGTATATCACTTACCTGCCTGATACCTATTGGATGTCAGAAGAAGGCATTGTATAGACAGTTGTGGGTGCTGGGAATCAAACCCAGGTCTTTTGGAAGAGCAGAAATGCTCTTAACTACTGAGCCATCTCTCCTTTTCTTTTTTTTTCTTTTCTGTTTTCTTTTTCTTTCTTTCTTTCTTTTTTTTTTTTTTTTTGAGCTGAGGATCAAACCCAAGGCCTTGCGCTTGCTAGGCAAGTGCTCTACCACTGAGCTAAATCCCCAACCCCTCTCCTTTTCTTTTTGAGATTTATCACTACATAGCCCACCTAAGCCTCCTGAGTTCTGTGAGTGATCCAAGAACCATAAAGCCAGACTGAAGTCTGCATCATATGACTACATAGTTCACCTTTGCCTCCTGAGTACTGTGAACACGTCCATGAACCACCAAGCCAGACTGAAGTCTGCATCTTTTATTTTTTGATTCACAGAGGCTTTTAAGTATGATGTTTGTTTTTTTGAGATAGTGTCTTGCTTTGCAGTCCAGGCTGACCTCAAATTCATGGCAATCTTCTTGCCTTGGCCCCCCAAATGCTAGGATTACAAGCATGAACCCTGAACTGGGCGGTGGTGGCACATGCCTTTAGTCGTAGCACTTGGGAGGCAGAGGCAGGTGGATCTCTGTGAGTTTGAGGACATCCTGGTCTACAGAGTGAGTTCTAGGACAGCCAGGGCTACACAGAGAAATCGTGTCTTGAAAAACAAACAACAAATAAAAACAAAACCAAATACAAACCTTGACTCCTGGGTGGGACATACAGAGGCTTAAGTACCCCAGGTACATAGAAATGTTTATGGGTGGAAAAATTGACTAATACAAATTAAAGTCTCATTCCAGGGGCTGAAGAGATGGCTTAGTAATTAAGAGCACTTGTCCCTTGCAGAGGACCTGGTTCCGTTCCCAGCACCTACACGTTGCCTCACAACCACCTGTAACTCCAGTTCCAAAGGATCCAGTGCCCCCTTTCTGACATCAGAGAGTTCCAGGTAACGCACATAGCACACAGATGAAGGAAAAACAATGATACACATAAAATAATATAAAATAAAACATAGTCTCATTCTAAACTTACGCTCTCCATGTGCAATGATTTGTGTTATCCATTCATTCAGCAAGTGGTGAGTGAATGCACTCATTCTTTCACTAAGTGTTTGATGGGTATCTTGTCTGTGTAGGGCACTTTGCTACACTGGAGTCCCAATGTGCATCTGGACGCATTCCTATTTTTCTTTTAGCTGCTGTCTTTCAGACCTGGTTGCCCTTTGTTGTTCCGACTCTCTGGCCAGATGCCCATTAGTCTCTCATGCTGATTCTGGCTCCTTTCTGACTTCTGAACTGTTGCTACACCGTGTTCCTACCTTCCGTGTTTGCATTTGATATTGGCTGACCTTACTCAGGTGTCCATTGAGCCAACTTTCCAGTCTGGGCCTGCTCCATTCTGTTTGACCTCCCAGGTACTGGCACAAACACCCTGAGCAGGAAGGGCTCCTTTCATTTGGGTTTTATAATCTTTATTTTTTTTTATTTTAAATTCACCAATGATCTCTAATAGTCTCTTGAATTCAGTGGGCTTTCTCTTACGTTTTTCCCTATCAATATCTCTGCTGCTTTCGAACCTCTGATAGACACAGTCTTCTGTGACACTTTTCTCCCATAACCTCTACAGTATTATTCTTTCTTCATCCTTTCCCAGTGCTGGGGATTAAAGGACCAGAGAAACACCCTGCTGCCACTGAGCCCCACCTCCAGCCCCACCTCCCTATATTCTAACAGCTGTTTTCTTCCTCTTCAAAGGTGTTTCTTTCCCTGAGACTCTGAGAGCAACTGTGAGTATTGTCTACCCGGGCCCAGTCTCAACTTTGCTTCCTTTCACCTTCTATGTCCTCCTCTAATCCATCTATTCACAAGGCACGAATCAGAATCGAAAATATCTAATAGCTTAAGATAAGAGTTTGCAAAGTACCTTTATCAGCTCTACTTTATTTATCCTCATCTTAGCGTGGGAGGGTCTCCAGAATCTGTAACTAGTTTCACAGAATCTTGCTATTTGTTTGTTTGCTTGTGTTTTGAGACAGGGTCTCACTGAGTATCCTTGGCTGGTCTGGAGCTTGAGGTGTAGACCAGGTTGACCTTGAACTTGTAGAGCTCTGCCTGATTCAGCTTCTTGAGACTAGAATTAAAGGTATGCCCTGCAACACTTGGCTTTTAACTTTTTAAAAAAATTTCTATTTTTGCCAACACGTGGGAGGCAGAGGCAGGTGAATTCCTATGAATTCTATGCCTGTCATGTCTGAGTTCCAGGATAGCCAGGGCTACACAGAAAGACCCTATATCAAAAAACAAAACAAAAACCCAACAACTAAAATTGCTGTTCTTAATAGTCATTTCTGGTGCTTTCTCAAGTTAAATCTCTCTCTCTCTCTCTCTCTCTCTCTCTCTCTCTCTCTCCTCCTTCTCCCCCCAGTTCTTTGGAGACAGGTCTCACTATGTAGCCCTGTCAGGCCTTGAACTCTTAGAGATTTGCCTGCCTGTGCTGCCTAAATGTTGGGGTCAAAGGCCTGTGCCTGGACCACCACGCCCAGAAATTTCAATTACTTTTATTACTTTTATGGGACTCCACACTTCCCTAGACTTCTAGCACATCACTTAAAACAATATGCCTTTCTGTTGCATGCTAGTGTTTTTCCTGATAGACTATAAAGTCTAGACTGCATGAGGATTTTTATTTTTTGAGAAAGGATTGTTTAGCCCATATTGGCCTAAAACTCATGGTACTTATTTCTACCTCCTCCTCTCTGTTTCTGGAACTCCTTTCTTTTCTTTTGGTTTTTCGAGACAGAGTTTCTCTGTGTAACAGCCCTGGCTGTCCTGGAACTCACTCTGTAGACCAGGCTGGCCCAGAACTCACAGTGATCCACCTGCCTCTGCCTCCTGAGTGCTGGGATTAAAGGTGTGTACCCCCTCCCCTAGCCTGTTGTCTGTTTCTTTTCTTTCCTTTCTCTTTCTTTCTTTCTTTCTTTCTTTCTTTCTTTCTTTCTTTCTTTCTTTCTTTCTTTCTTTCTCTCTCTCTCTCTCTCTCTCTCTCTCCCTCCCTTCCTTCCTTTCTTTCTTTTTCTTTGGTTTTTCGAGACAGGGTTTCTCCATGTAGTTTTGGTGCTTGTCTTGGATCTTGCTCTGTAGACCAGGCTGGCCTGGAACTCACAGAGATCCGCCTGGCTCTGCCTCCTGAGTGCTGGGATTAAAGGCGTGCGCCACCACTGCCCGGCGTTGTCTGTTTCTGGATGCCGTCCTTTTTCTCCTGTTCCTGTCTCCTAGGCTTCTATTCTTTGTACAACTGCAGGGTTCCTATTATGGCCTTCTTGTTGTTAAGTGTTTCTCTTGTAAAACCAACCCTGTTTTCTCTGTAAAAAAATCGACAAATGCTATTTACGTATTTATTTTATTTATTATTGTCGTGTGTATGATGGGAGGAACTCATGCCATGACACATGTGTGGAGGTCAGAGGACAACTTTGTGAGATCAGTTCTCCCTTTCTACCTTTGACTAGGTTTCAGGGAGCAAACTCATGTCATCAGGCTTATGTGGCAAGCACTTTCCACTGCTGAGCCATTTTCTTGGCCACAGCAATGCTATGTGTACGGGGCTAGGTAAAAAATTCCTCTGATATTCAAGACCCTTCCATAGATCTTCAATTGTACTTTTCCATGTCTACCTTAATTGTTGATATCACTCAGATTTCCTTCTTCCATTTGTCCAAAGTCTTTCCTTCCTTTAAGGCCCAACTTCAATCTTACTTTCCCCAGGAAACTTTTGACTTTTTTGGTCCTAACTAATGTCTTTCTTCTTTGACATATTAGTATTTATCATTATATGACTTACTATTATAGCACACTTCGGCATATTTATATTATTATATGAATCATCTGTGCCAGGGATTGATCTATGAGCCAAAGACAGCTTACTACAAGTAAGAATGGTTTTGCTGGGGCTGGAGAGATGGCTCAGGAGTTAAGAGCATGGACTGTTCTTGCAGAAGACTAGAGTTTGGCTCCCAGTATCCACATCAAGATGGCTTACGACTACTCAGAACTCCAGCTTCACACAATTTAATGCCCTCTTCTGGCCTTTATCAGAACCTGTACTTACTTGTATTGTGTTTCCTCTCCGCCCCTCCCCCCACATAGACATAATTAAAAGTAAAATAAATCATGGGCTGGAGAGATGGCTCAGCAATTAAGAGTACTAGATGCTCTTCCAGAGGACCAAGGTTCAATTCTCAGCACTCACATGGTAGCTCATAACTATAACTCGAGTCCCAGGGATTCAATGCCCTCTTCTGGCCTCAGTGGGCACCAGGCACACATATGGTGCACAGAAAAAAACACTTATACACATAAAACAAAATAAAATAATTTTAAAAAGAAATAAAATAGGGCTGGAGAGATGGCCCAGTGATTTAGAGCAGTGATTGCTCTTCCAGAGGACCTGGGTTCAATTCCATGCAATCATGTGGTTGCTCACAACTGTCTGTAACTCTGGTTCTAGGGGACCTGACACCCTCACATAGACACATGTGCAGACAAAACACCAATGCAGGTAAAAAAAAAATTAAATAATTTTAAAAAGAGGGTTGGTTAAGAGCACATGCTGCTCTGGCAGAGGACCTAAGTTCAGTTCCCAGCATTCACATGGAAGCTCACAACCACCTGTAGGACTAACACCCTCTTCTGGGTTCCTTGGGTACCAGGTATATATGTATATATATGCAGGGAAATATTTACATACATTAAGAAACAATTATTTTTGTTGCTGTTGTTTTGTGGGGTTTTTTTTTTTTTTTTGAGAGAGAGAGAGAGAGGGTCTCTCTGTTGTGTAGTTGTGGCTGTTCTGGAACTTGATATGTAGACCAGGCTGGCCTCAAACTCACAGAAATCCACCTACCTCTGCCTCCCAAGTACTGAGATTAAAGGTGTGCATCACCATACCCAGCAAAAATAAATCTTTTAGAAAATGAAACAACTGAGCTGGGCTGTGGTGGCACACGCCTGTAATCCCAGCACTCAGGAGGCAGAGGCAGGCAGATCTCTGTGAGTTTGAGGCCAGCCTGGTCTACAGAATGAGTTCCAGGAAAGATTCCAAAGCTACACAGAGAAAGCTTATCTCAAAACAACAACAAAAAATGAAATAACTGAAAAAAAAATCAGATCCTACAGTTAGATCATTGTTTCCTATCATGTGGTATAGATGTGGTATAGTTAGCTTCTTTGGGAGTTTCTCTGTGTAGTTTTGGTGCCTGTCCTGGATCTCACTCTGTAGACAAGGCTGGCCTTAAACTCACAGAGATCTGCCTGCCTCTGCCTCCCAAGTGCTGGGATCAAAGGCATGTGCCACAACTGCCTGGCCAAGAATGTTTTTAATAATAAAATTGACTTAGTATGTGTGAGTATATGCCATGTTGCCATATGTGTGCAAGTGTGGAGGCCAGAAGAAGGTTCTAGATACCCTGGAGCTGGAGTTACAGACAGTTGGGAGCTATTGGATGTGGTTCTAGGAACTGTCCTCGGCTCCTCTGGAAGATCAGCAAGTCAGCCATCTGCTGAGCCATCTCTCCAACTCTTCCACTAAAACTTGAAGAAATTTTGTAGCTCATGAAATTCAAACTTCCATGGTCACAAATACATTTTATCAGCCACAGCCAAACTTGTTTGTTGATGTAATTGTGCCTGTATTCAAGAATAATAGGAGATGTCTCAGCAAAGAGGACATATGTCCCTTAAAGACAAAACATTTATTAATTTGATTGTTACCTGGGACGCTTGCCCATCCCTAACCTAGAGGCTGAATTCTCATTAGAATATTTTCATAGCAGCCTAAGAATTGAGGTCTGTTTCACTTTTAGTGCTAGGCAATCCTTTTCAGTGCTAATTAATTGTTCATTAGAAAGATTCCAGAGGAGTAGGCTGCATTAAGTGAGTAGGAGCTAACCTAGTTAGAACTTTAGTAACTGAGGCAACCAGATTCTTGTTAGAGACAGAATCAGAGGAACTCAGGTGGATCTTATTTCCAGGGGAAATGTGTAAGTACAGAAAGTCAAGATAGAAAAAAACAAAAAACAAAACAAAACAAAAACTATTTGAGGTCTTATTTGAACTTGGTTGTTGAGAAGAGACCAAACCACTGCATGGTTGAGACAAGGGCAATTATAGTTTTAACAGGTTGTAAAGGTATCAACCAAAGAAAGCTGAACGTGTCTAGGTCTGGCTGACTGAAGCAGGAAGAGATTTTACAATGCCAACGAGTATTGCAGGCATGAAAATGTAAAGAATTTCCTTAAAGGGATGGAAACTATATAGATAAACAGAACTACATTAACTAAAGTTATCAGAAAGTTCACGCATTTACCTGTGCCCTGTTATTTTCTTCCTCCCTATTTTCCCACCACACACACACACACACATACATACATATATACGTATACATACACACACATACATACATATCTACGTATACATATACATACACACATACATACATATCTACGTATACATACACACACACACACACACACACACACACACACACACACATAAAACATATGGGGTTAGAGAGATAGCACAAGGCTCAAGAGCATTTGCTGTTCTTCCAGAGGACCAGAGTTCAGTTCCTCCGGATACTACTTACTACTTCTCTCTCTCTCCTTCACAGCTTTCCTACTTCGTTTTCTGTCTTCTCATCCCCCGACCGTCTCCCCCTCCTTCCCCGCGCTCTGTCTGTCTTACCCTAGTTTGGAAATGCAGCAGATTCCTGAGCCTGCCACCACTGGGTTCAAGGAGCTGTCAGTCTGCGGTAGGCAGAGTTTCTATTGGTTGGGCTGGAGGCGGGGACCAGAGCTCACTATAAAGGATGGGGCCGGTCAGGGCGCGCGGAGCTGCCGACAGGACCTGGTCAGAAGTGGTCCCCTGGGCAGAGCTTCAGCCACAGCGCCCAGGGCAGCGCGAAGCAGTGGCTCGAGGCGCGCACTTTCTCCTCCGAGCCCGCTAGGGCGCCTGCCCCGGAGCCCCGCAACTCTCGGCCACAGTCCACGCACCCCCCGGAGGACCCCTCGCCTCACCTGCGCCTGCCACGCCCCGTCCGGCCGCCGGGATGAGCGAGGTGAGCCGTGCTGCTCGCCCCCCTTCTCCCACGCTCTCGCTCCGGGCCAGGGCTGCGGCGGGGAGGAGGCTGCGGCTCCAGGTCCCCGGGAGGCGAGGTGTACTCTCTGGGTGGACGTCACTGCCCCTCTAGAACAGCTCCCGGCTCTCCGAAGCTACTGGAAAGGGGGTGTTTTTAGCTTACCAACTGTGGATAGCGCTTTGGGGAGGGGGTGACTGGAATGAGCTGTAGGCAGGAACTGAGTGAGCTCTCGGGGTGATAAGCTGTCTCTTGGGATGCTGGTCCTCCGCATCTATCTTACTGCTCCGAGGTTACCATGGCTTTCCTTACTGCCCTCACTTCGGTTCTGTCCAGCCATCCCTAGCTTTGTGTTGTTCTCCATAGGCAGCAGCCAACAAGAGCTCCATCCCTGGCCACCTCACCCCCTTCCAGGTGGCACTTTTCACTCATTCAAGGAGGAACCTTGCGGGTACCTGTCCTGCCTTTCGTGAGCACTGTGGTAGAAGCAAGTCCGACTCCTGGGGAGATGGTCCTTTCCAGAGTAGACCTCAGTCTTCAGTGCCTGTTACATCGAAGTCTTCGGACAGGTTTTTTTGTGTTCACCGAGCCAACCCAGTCCTTTAATTGGTTGACTCATTTCAAAGAACACTGTCCATGATAAGACTTTGAGAAGACCTGTCCTATTGTATGACTTAATTTGTCATACACTCCGAGCACATCCTCATATTATGAGGCCAAGATTGTCGTTCCAAGATGATGTTGGTATGGAGAGTAGCATCCCATGCTTTCCTTGTGTGGCCCCTTTCCTAGTGAGCACGTCTTTGTGTTCAATCCGTTTCTCAGCCATCTGCCAGCCCCTTGTTCTGCTATTTTCTAGCTTTGAGGCCTTAAGAGCATCAAGGAATTGGTCTGTGCTTCTGCTTTTTTTTAATCTGTAAAACGAAGGTAATACTGATTGTTCTAAAAGGTTAAATTATATGTGCAAAATACTTAAAACACTACCTGGCTCTGACTAGACATTTAATCTGGAGTCTGGGTTAGCTATTCTGTGTGTGTGTGTGTGTGTGTGTGTGTGTGTGTGTGTGTGAGAGAGAGAGAGAGAGAGAGAGAGAGAGAGAGAGAGAGAGAGAGTTAGTCGGTTACAGAAAACCAGCATACGAATTTCCAAGGTGATGGAGCACTGGCCTAGCATGAGTGAAGTTCTGGATTCACTCTCCAATACTGAAAGGAGAGAGAGAGGAGAGAAAAAAAAGAGGGAGGGGCAGAGAGAGAGAGATGGAGAAAGAGAGAGTTGGGGAAGAGAGAGAGGCAGAGAGACACACACACTCAGACACAGAGAGAGACAGAGACACACACACAGAGACAGAGAGAGAATCCCCTGGAGCCTGGCTCCCAGTTTAGATAGGAAAGGTGGGTATTTTCAGTAGTTCTGCTGACTCCTGCTGAAAGTTACCACCTAGGGAGTCAATTAGTGCCAGCTGCTGTGTTTGTCTTGGTTGCCATGTCCGCTGAGTTTATCCTGGAAAATCCAGCGAGTCTGGTGGGCTGCAGAGGAAAGAAAGGAGCTTCCAGCTCCTCAGCTGGTCGTGACTGTGACCATGGCAATCTCGCAGGAAGAAAATAATATTAAAAACAAAAGGAGTGACTTTCTCTGTCGTTTTTTTAGCTCTAACATGAGAAGAGAGGCGCTCTTTGCTCCCCCTCCCACCAAGGTCTCAGGTTCAAACCACTCCCCCACCATCGTGCTTCTAAATCTGACAATTTTAATCCAAGCCATTTCCCCCCCCACACCGGGAGTTTATCTGAAGGGTATACTGACATGATCTGTGGTTACTTTGTGCATATGAGGAGATACACATGGCCCCTGGGTAGGACAGACAGTCAGAGGGCTTTGAAAGTGATATTTAGTGGAGTGATAATGCTGTTTGCGCCGTCAAAGAACAATCTGGTGTGTGCTTGGGGGAAGTCAAAACTTGGGGCCACTCTAGACAGCAGCTGAATCTGACTAGCCTTAATTAGGGGCTCTGCAGAATAAGAGTGGGATCCTTCAGTGGGGACTCTATGGGTAAGGCTGCCCGGCCTCCTCAGCTGTCAGAGAAAACTGGTTCTAGCTAGTAATTTAGCCATCCAAGCTGCCTCCTGATACAGAGCGGAGCCTTGCTTCAGGAATGATTTTTTTATAATACCCAGAGGCAGCCACCTGGGTGTACACAGAGACCAGCTGTTTCTAAACCACAGCCCCAAGGGGGGGGATCTCTTGATTCCCCAAAGGCTAAGAACCAGTCTGTTTTCTTCCTCTTGTAAAAAAAAATCTATGATAAAAGCGGAAGTGTTGCCCAGAGCGCTGGAGCTCTCGAGAGACTCCAAATGGCTTCACTTCTCTCAGCCCTACCCTGTGGATCACTTCTTTCAAGTTGGTGTGCCCAGGCCGGGAAAGCCCTGTACCCTGAATGTTATGTAAGTTCCACCTCCCCCACCTGCTTAAGTCCTGGCTTTGGAGCCACTGTGCGAAATGAGAATGTTTGGGATGTCTTTAAGAGATTCCCATTTCAACCTAGCAACAGCTAGAGGTGGGGACCTTTGGCAACTGGAAGTGTCAGGGTTCTGGTAGGGCTGCTGAGCAGGACTGCCAGCTCTGTTTTCCCTGGGTGGCTCCTAGCTGCCACTCAGTACTGCAGCAGAGCATGTCTACATGCTCCTGTGCAGAGGAGCTGCAGGGACTCGTCGCCAGCTTGTCTGTGTTCACAGCTGGAGGCAGGACTTGATTGCTGTGAATCAGTCTGTCTCCTGGAGTCTAATAACTTTCCCCTCATGCCTGTGAAGCTTGGATGCAGGGAACAATTCTGTCCCCAGGGCTCTTCCCTATAATCCCTTTTTATGCAGTGCAGCTGGATGCATAAAGCAGAACTGCAGGGTTTTGCATGGTGCATTTCTCATCTGTGAGAAACTTGACTGGAAGAATCCTTTGGTCCAGCAGTCACTCTGCTGAAATGAGAGTCACGGATTACTGGTGACAGTCCCCACAGTTTCTTTCCTGAGTTTTAGCTGTCAGAACAAGGGACAGATCATCTAGATCACTAGCCAAGAACTTAAAACTGCTCCTCTCTCCTTTATTATTCTTTTGAGGTGTTCTTACCTAATGGAAACAGATATTTCTCTCTTGGGATTGCTTCCCACCCCACTCCCGGCCATGTACATCTGCCTTGTCTGCAGCCTTCCCCACAGAGGACATTCATTCAGAGTGACAGAGTTCTATTAATTCTTCTGTGAGCCAGTTGTTAGGGAACTTGCCATTCAAGTTTCTCTCTCTCCCCCTCCTCATTAATGGTTTATTATTATCATAGTTAAGTTGGACATGCAGCATAGGACTGACTACTTATTACTAGAATGTCTTCTAGCTCTGGAAATCTGTATTTTAAAACAGGGAAACCAGAATTTGGTTCCCAACTTTGTTTGTCCTTTTTTTTTTTTTCTTCTTTTCTCACCCATTTAGGTTGTTGGCTTTAGCTGCTTGAATAAGAATTTCTGGTTTGTAAGAAGTTGATGGTTTTGTCATCTTGTGATGGGGGTGTGTGTGTGTGTGTGTGTAGTAAAGATGGCTCATTCTTCCGAATAGCAGCCATAATTCCACTTGGAATGTCAAGTTTCTGTGGGGAAGATGACCATAGGGAGTGTAGTGGGTGAGTCTGATGTACCTTTCCTGCCTGTTTGTGGACGGATATAACTAGTGGACATGATTGTAATCCTGGCTAAAGGGAAGAAGAAAAACCAACAGCTTTCCTTTCAAAATGTTGACTCTGTGAATGCTTACTGCTTTTTTATGTTCTACTTTTCTAAATTTCCAAGTCGTTTTTCATAAATCTGGTTCATCATAGAAAAAATAAAGTTTGTTTTGCAAAAATTCTTCAAGGTATAAAGTTGGAGATATATATTGGTTTTTCAAGACAGGGTTTCTCTGTAGCTTTGGAGCCTGTCCGGGACTAGCTCTGTAGACCAGGCTGGCCTAGAACTCACAGAGATCCACCTGCCTCTGCCTCCCGAGTGATGGGATTATAGGCGTGCGCCACCACTGTCTGGCTCTATCAAGACATTTTAGTGATAGAGTTTTATATTTGCTGAAGAGCTCTAAAGATCATCTGGTCCAGTCTTATTTTACAGATGAAGAACCTGAGCCCACATCTTATCTGAGTTTTTACAGTACTAAAAGACTAGGGCACAGTACCCTGCTGCTGTCTCTGTCCAGATGAATTCTCTTCAGGACTCTTTGAACTTGTCACTCTATTGAATACAGAGGAATCTCACTCACATGCAGATTTTTTAAAAATATAGCACTGGAGATTGAGCCCAGAGCAAATACTTGAGATCCTCCTGCCTCTGCCTCCCAAGTGCTACGATCAAAACTGTGCACTACCCCTGGCAGGCTTGATTTCTTCTTTCTCTCTCTCTTTTTAAACATTCTCTTTTTAAAATTTATTCATTTGTATTTCATATACAATGGTGTTTTGCCATGGGTGTTGGGTCTCCAGGAACTGGAGTTACAGACAGTTGTGAGCCGCCATGTGGGTGCTGGGAATTGAACCCGGGTCCTCTGGAAGAGCAGCCAGTGCTCTTAACTACTGAGCCACCTCTCCAGTCCCCAGGCTTAATTTCTAATGAATTTATATTATAAATACTTTCTATAAGCAACAGAAACAGTATGATTTAATAAAGGTTAGGAAGATAGACGTTTTAGAGATGCACAGACCTACATGGTACATTTTGGTACAATACTAGATGTATTAGTCACAGTTTTATTACTGTGATGATATACTTTGACCCCAGACAACTTTTATAAGAGAAAAACATTCCATCAAGGTCTCACAGTTTCAGAGGTTTGGTCCGTTGTCATCATGGCAGGGAGCATGGTGGCACACAGGCATATTGGTGAAATTATTAAGGCCACTCCAGGTAGTTAAAAGGGAGGTTTATTTTGTGGGGTAACTTATAAATGAAGGGGTAGGTTGCAGGGTCTGGCAAAGGTATAGCGCAGTCCGGCGGTGTTCTCTGGAGAACTCTGCTTGGTCTACCTCCAGTCTCCAGGGTCCCGGAACCAAGAGAGAGCCCTCCTCTTGATCCTCGGTCTTCCGCTCCCTCCTCTGCCCCACCTTGTGGGCGTGACCATTACCGAAGCCTCAATGGGGGTTGGAACTTCCAGGCCAATGTTGGGATGGCTATCCACTACACAGGCAGATGCTAGAGCAGTAACTGAGAGTTACATCCTGATCCATAGATAGACAGAGAGACAGAGACAGGGACAGAGAGCACACCTTGCTGGCTTTTTAAAACCTCAAAGCCCACCCCCAGTGACAATCTTCTTCCAACAAGGCCACGCCTCCTGATCCTTCTCAGATAGTGCCACTTTCTGGGGGAGGCTTTCTTTTCCTAGGTTCTTAGTTTTTCCATAATTGTAGAGCATCAAGGATGAGGAGACCTTTTCTTTCTGAAGGTGTATGACTATAATAGCAGCTCTCTTAATTTTCTCTTTCTTTTGACGATGGGCATTTTTCATATTAGATAAGCACTCTGCCACTAAACTATAACTACATCCCCTGTCAATTCTATTTGCCTTGGAGGATCCAGTGTGGGAAAGCTCTTATCCATGTAAAGTTGGCATATCTGACAACTAAGTAGGCTCTGGATGTTTAGTTTTCCTTCATTTGATAAATTTGCTTCCAAGCAAGGAGTACACAGGTTTTCGGGGAAGAAAGGCAGGTCAGGGGGTGGGGGAGGATTATTAACTGGGATGGTAAGTGATGAATACTTCTTGGGATTCCAGGATGCCATGTGCATGATTTTCTAAATTCATACACCAAACCTGATCCTCAAAATGGCTTGAATAAGCTGCAAGATAGAGCTAAGGATGGAGGTAATGGGGAGATGGCTGAGTTAGTAAAGTGTTTGCCTATGACCCAAATTTCATCCCCAAAACCAACATAAGAAAAAAATCCCAAAACCAAAAAAAAAAAAAAAACCCAACCCAAACCAAACCAAAACAACAGCAAATAGCTTGTGCAGTGGTGTGCATTTGTAATCTCAGTATTGGGAAGGCAGACATAAGTGGATCCCTGAGCCTTGCTGGCCAGTCAGCTCAGCTTGAGGCCAGTGGGAGATCCTGTCACAAAAAAGTCGGAGGACAGATCTTGAAGAATGATGTCTGAGGTTGTACTCCCACCACCACATGCACAGACTCACATGTATGCACATGCCTACCACATGCATCACACACACACACATACATACACACACACTCACACCCACACACCCACTGTAAGCTAAATCAGAAGCTCATTCATAACTACTTGGTGATGGTACACATCTGTAATCCTAGTATCCAGGAAGCAGGAGGATGATGAGTTTGAAGCTCCCTGGGCTGTGTAGCCAGTTCAAGTCTCAGGTATGAAGGGAGAGGCTGCGTCAAAAAATAAATGACTAAACAAACAAAGGCTGAGGCTGTAGCTCAGGTGGTAGATTGCTTGCCTAGCATGGACAAAACCCTTAGTCTGCTGCCCAGTACCGCATAAAACAGGATCCTGTAATCTTAGCACTCAGGAGTTAGAGGCAGGGGGATCAGAAGGTGGAAAAGGTCCTCCCCAGGTAGTGAGTTGGGGGCCTGGCTGTGGTACTACATGAGATGGAGAGGGAGAGAGAGTATGAGAATGAGAAAGAGCAGGCAAATAAAACATCCAATGCCCCTCCTCCTTTTTTGCACAAAATGTGCATTTCTTCAAAGTGTCCTTAAATAAATGCCTAGGAGCCCAGACTTTATGGCTAGGTGTGATAGTGTGTACCTGCAATCCTAGTATTTAGGGGATGATAGCAAGAAGATCAGGAGCTCAGTGTATATAGAGTTCAAAACTAGCCTGAGCTAGTTTTTTTTTTGAAACAATACAAAATCCTAAAACAGCAACAAAAAACCCAAACAATGAACTGAGACCTTCTTCTCACTGATCAGGCTTACCCAAGCCTAGCTTCCTCCCTCCCTCCTTCCCTCCCTCCCTTCCTGCCTTGATAGCCCAGGCTGGCCTAGAGCTCACTGACTCAGGCTAGCCTCAAACTCAGAGATCCTCCTGGTTCAGCCTCCTGACTACTGATGTTACAGGGGTGAGCTACTACAGGGGTGAGCTACTACAGGGGTGAGCTACCCTCATCAACTCTGAAGCTTGATTTCTGCTTCCCACTGGGTGACTCCTGAAGGCTCTCTCACCTGGTCCCCAACCTCCACCCAGGGGACAGAGGTGCCATTTACCATTGTGCCCAATGCTGCTTCCCTCCCACACAAAGCCCTCCAGCTGAGTGTTTGCTTTGTAGGCTGTGGGGGGATTAATACGTTTATTTTAGAACGTTAACGCCATGGGTGGGATGCACATTGAAGATTATAGTAATAAATGAAGTTTTGGCTTTACTCTCTCTCTCTCTCTCTCCCCATCCCCTGCTCCTCAGTATGGGGTAAAGGCACAGCTCCAAGCTGTGTGCCACAAATAACCACTCATTAAACTGTGGCAGCCCGGGCTGGGAGGAATGGGCAGGGGCTGTTGACTCACTGCATACATACCATGAGCTGGCATGGGCAAGGAATTCTGCCCCTGAATCTAGTGGGGGGTACTGCTATTCCAGGAAACAGTGCGGTGTCTGAGAGGAGAGGGGCAAGCCAGGGGACTAGTGCTGTTTAGGGTCTCGTCTTGAGGTAATGGGTGTCTGAGATGTCAGGCTTCTGGCCTATATTTTCTGGATTAGGAGAGGAATGTGCGTCTGGTGAAATTAGAGTAAAGGTTCCTGGTTCTTTCTCTGTTGTTATCTTGAGGGTGACCTTGAGCAAGTCTTTCTGAGGCTGGGAGGACTGCAGCTGGTTGCTGAGCTGAAGAGTTGAAACAGTTCCAACAGTACTCCAAAAACAGCAGTCCAGGGTCGTGCAGGGGCACGGGATCCCCGAGGCTTCTGTAAGGGTCCTTAGCAATGACTTTCATTTAATACTGGGGAGAACACTTCAGCACTCATAGAAACACCCCCATGGAGGGTTTCACCACCTGGAAAAATGTCATCCACTAATTTGTGTTCCCCTTTACTTCCTGAAAGTGGAGTTTGTGAAGTCTCAGATTCATGATAATACAAAGACAAAAGGTGGGGCTCTTTTAAAGCCCATCATTTAGAATTTTTTTTGGCTTCAAGGTCTTTTTAGGTTTCTCTGCCCTGGTCTACAGAGACAGAACTGTGGGTATCCGTGGCTGTTCATCGAAGCTCTGTGATCGTTGCAGCACCCGAATTTGTATTTTCATCTGCACAGCACCCAAGTCATGCTCTGCAAATGCTGGATGCAGTTGGCCTAGGTACAATGAAATGATCCTCGATTCTGATGATTGCTGCCATTAACCATCTGCGATCCCTCTTTAAAGCGGCCCGGAGTGTGAAGAGTTTGAAGGAAGCTGACTACTTTACCCTTTCCCAGACTGGTTTTACTTGTTGCTTGGAAAAGGGTGGAGGGCTACACTCTCTTCCTCCTCTGGTGAGGATGGTTGCTGTGGTAACACCACTAAAGGGGAAAGTGACAAAGGAAGAAAAGAAACAGGGGAGGGGCAGGGGGAGTTGGTCCTGTGTAGCACTAAGTTCTGGGGTGCCTGTTCCCTGGTAGTGGCAGCCGGGAAGGAGCAGCTGAGCTGCTGTTACCTGGACTGCCCTTAGGTGCTTTGCCAAGACAGCGCTGAGTCATACAATTAGTTTTGGATTTTGTGTGTGTGTGTGTTTTATTTCTTTTTTTCCCTAAAAGACATAGTTTTGAGCCGGGAGATGATGGTGCACGCCTTTGAGCACAGCACTTGGGAGGCAGAGCCAGGTGGATCTCTGTGAGTTTGAGGCCAGCCTGGGCTACAGAACAAGAGCCAGGACAGGCACCAAAACAACACAGAGAAACCCGGTTTCGAAAACCAAAAAAAAAAAAAAAAAAGGACAGGGTTTATAGCCCATGTTGGCTTTGAACTCATGATCTTAACTCAGCTTTTCCCAGTGCTGAGATTATAGGCATGCTGTACCATGCTTGGACACAATTATCTTTTGTTTGTTTTTGTTCTTGTTTTTTTTTTTTTTTAGTTTTTCCTGGGGGTGGTGGGGTGGGTGTCCCAGAAATTGGCAGCCAGTGCTCTTTTTTTCCTTTTCCTTTCTTTCTTCCTTCCTTCCTTCCTTCCTTCCTTCCTCCCTCCCTCCCTCCCTCCCTCCCTCCCTCCCTCCCTCTCTCTCTCTCTCTCTCTCTCTCTCTCTCTCTCCCTCCCTCCCTCCTTTCCTTCCTTCCTTTTTTTTTGCCCCTTAAAGAATGGTCTATTATGTAGCTCTGACTGTCCTGGAACTCACTATTGTAGACCAGGCTGGCCTCGAACTCACAGAGATATGCCTAACTCTGCCTCCTGAAAGCTGAGATTAAAAGCATGCTCCTAACTACTGAGCAATCTCTCCAGCCTCCCCCACCCCCTTTAAGACTGATTTTCATATGTATAGAAGGGTTTTGCTTATCTGCATACAAGTGAACTGTGAGCTTGCCTGGTGCCCAAGGAAGCCAGGAGGCACTCAATCTGTGTTACAGATGGTTGTGAGCCAGCATGTGGGTTCTGGGAACTTTGATCCTCTGTTACAGCAGCAAGTGCTCCTAACCCGAGTCATCTCCCTAGTGTTAGTAAAACATTTAAAAAAATTTGTTTTAAAACCTGTTCTGTGGTGAATGATGCCTGTAATTCCAGCACTTAAAAGGTTAAGGAGGATTGCCATGAGTTTGATATAAGCCAGGGCCACATAGTGAATTCTAGGTCAGCCCAAGCTACACAGTGTAAGACCATGTTTAAAAAAGAACAACAAACCCCAAACCAAACAACAAAAAATGTTTCTGAATACAAATTCTTTATCAGATATGTGATTTGTAAATATTTTCTGCCTGTAGCTTGTACCTTTTTTCTCTTAGGAAAAATCCAGTTTATAATGTTTTTCTATGAGTTTTGCTTATGGTGTATCCAAGAAATTTTTTTTTTTATCCTAAGATTGCAAAAACTTCCTGCTATGCTTTAGTCTAAAAATTTACACCTAATTGTAGCTGCTGATGTCTTATTGAGGCAGGATTTCTTTTTCTCTTTTTAGTTTTTCAAGACAGAGTTTCTCTATGGAACAGCTGTGGCCGTCCTAGAACTCATTCTGTAGACCAGGCTGGCCTTGAACTCTCAGAGATCCCACCGGCCTCTGCCTCCTGAATGCCGGGATAAAGGGCGTGCGCCCGCCACCCCTGCTCAGCTTTGGGACAGGATTTCTAAGCCGGCAGTGCTGTGTAGACCAAGCTGATCTCAAACTTGCATCAGACTTCCTGCCTCTACCTTCAATGTTTAGGTTTTGTGTTTATTTGTAGTTAATTTCTGTAAGGTACAAGGTATAGTTTGAGGTGGCTTCTTTTGTTTGGCTTTGCCAATGACCGTCCAGTTGTTCCCTTACTGTTTGTTGAAAAAGAAGATCCCTCCTCTCCTTCCTGCCCCAGAGTCTCTTCTTCTGCTTTCATGTCCCATGCACTCCATCATTTTCTCCTCTCTCTTAAGATCTCTTGGTCCCCTTTCTATTTTCGTCTTGCTCATGTGCCCAAGACACCCACCCCCTCCCACCTCGAGTCTGCAGATGAGAGAAAACCTGCTATTTGTCTTCCTGAGTCTGGCTTATTTCTCTGACCACAATGGCCTTCCCTATCCTTTTAATATTATTTGTTCCTCAGACCTTGGTCCCAGGCCCGCCCTGCTTCTTTTCATTCTAATGGTACTCGGAAAAGGAATTCACATCAAGGGGGGTGGGGGGCAGGCAGGGAGAAAAAGGAGGGTGTTTATGTTTGAGAGTAAAAGGAACTGATTGTCCTGATTCCTAGAAAACAGAGGGGATGAGACCGGAAGCTCAGATAGGACAGGACCGCATCTAGATGCTGATAAAAGTTCTGGGAAGGTGGATGTTTTCCTGTACTGCAATTGGAAGAATTGAAAAGGGTAGATAACTTTTTAGAGGGAAATACTAGAGAAAGAAAAGGGTCCCAATCTGCCTCTTAAAGACTAAAGAAAAATGTTCCCTAACCCAGCAGGCCTTTCATCTTCAACCCCCCACCCCACCCCATGGGAAGGGTCGAGTCCACAACTTTGAGCTGCAGAGAAAACAAAAGAATACTCATGGGGAATTGGCACCTCCTGCCAAGATGATGGAATGGAACATTGTTGGAATACATCAGGCCCAGAGGAGAGAGTAGAGGAAAGGAATCCAAGAAGGTAGGCAAGGAAAGGAACTAAGGCTCTCTAGGGAAAGTGAGAGTTGATGGGCTCCACAGTTGCTAATTAGTGTTTGGTACTGAGACGTGCGAAACAATTAGTCCTGTGTGGGCAATGACACCGAACTGAACCCAGCTCCAAGCTCACTAGAACTGGAATAATGGTTTTGAATGTAAGCGAGGGAGTAATTTGCTATGGAAAAGAGTGGGATGATCTTGCACATGTAATTCTCAGACTCTGAAGGGCCAGGATCTGGCCCTGTGAGTGAAGAATAGGACTAGTCTCTGGAGATCAGTTTGGTGTGTCAGGAGGTCCACAGAGCAAGCATCGGGAAGCAAGTCAGATAGTCAGATCAACAAGCTGAGCAGGAATCTGAGTCTGGGATAAAGTCCTCACAGAGCATGTAAGATCGTACCAGCATGAGAAGGCAGGTTCCAGCTCCTCAGGGCTCCCTGTGGAATATATGTGAAGAAGATGTTTTGGATATGGATTGAGAAGCTAGACTTTGGATCCCACTGCTTAACTGTGGGTGTAGAATTAAATCATCGTTCCTGAGATCTTCCTTCCTACCTGAGGATTGCTGTGCTCTGTGGGATGACTTGCAGAGTCAAGGCCTTCACATTAGAATTCTCCCGTGAGTGCATGTTGGTGAATGGGAGTGCGTGTGTATGCACACACATGCACACTTTAGTTGTCAAACTAGATATCATATATCATAATATTCAAGGGCCTGGACTCTGGCTGGGCAGTGGTGGTGCACACCTTGAATGCCAGCACTCAGGGAGGCAGAGGCAGGTGGATCTCTGTGAGTTCTAAGCCAGCCTGGCCTACAAAGTGAGTTCTAGGACAGCCAGAGCTGTTACCCAGAGAAACCCCAACTCAAAAAACAAAGAACAAACAAACACTAATGACAGTCTATGTTGGAGAGGATGCAGAGCAAAGGGAACACTCCTCCACTGTTGGTGGGAATGCAAACTTGTACAACCACTGTGGAAATCAGTATGGCGGTTTCTCAGAAAATTGGGAATTGATCTACCTCAATCCCCAGCCATACCACTCTTGGGCATATACCCAAGGCATGCTCAATCATACCACAAAGATACATGCTCAACTATGTTCATAGCAGCACTATTTGTAATAGCCAGAACCTGGTAAAAAGAGCTTGGACTCTAAGATTAGACTGCCTTTCTGGCTTTAAATTATGACCTTGTAACTTAACTCTATAACCTTAGGCCAAAAGATTAATCACTCTTGACCTCAGTTCCTGGTTTAAAAAATGAGAATAACAATACCTATTTTATGGAGCTATTAGAATAGCTCAGCATGTTAGTGTTTTTAATATGCATACAAAAGAAATAGATTAGTAGTATTATTTATGTGATAATACATAACAAGGTAAGGTAACATTCCCAAGTCCTTGATTTCTGTCAGCTCTCCTTGTTGGATCCTGTAAGGAGAAGAAAGGCTTTGCTGGACCATTTTACCATTGTTATTTCTGACCAGAAAGCAGGAGCATACCACCTGCGAGGTTTGTGAACCACACCTGCCTCGAATGAGGGGCTAAGAAAAGGCTGAGACATGCAGATCTGTTATAGCTCTTGAGTTAATGTTTGGAGATATGAGTGCTTGTAAGAGGTTTTCTTAAAGAGCACCGGATGAACTTGAAATATGGATGGTCTGATGCCTGCCTATACATGTACCGGACCACCACTCTGATTCTTCTAAAATTGATGGCTTTCTAGAAAACAACCCAGAACATTTGAAGCAGAGGACAGGGACCAGTGAGCAACTGAGTACCATACAGAGGCTAGTTTAACTGTCCCCACCCCCAACAAGTCACAAACAGCTAAATCTAGAAATGCAGTGCCCACAGTGGCTATTTTGAGAATTGGCTAGAAAGAATGGAGAAGCACTTCTAGCACTTTTCAACGGATGGTGTGAGGGAGAGCTCACAGGGCCTTGTGAGCAGTGGGGACCTTACAGTACTCCTTTCTGGCCTCTCCAGTGGAAACTCTTGATCTTAGGTTATGATCTTTCATAAATATAACTCAGATGGAGCTGGGAACCCCTGGGGAGCCAGATCACAGCCACTGCTCTATTTCAAGGCCAGGCCAGGCCAGGCTCAGGAAAGAAGGAAGCTGGCAACAGCAGAGGAACATGGCAGCCTGTGTGGCTCAGCCCTGATACACAGCTTGCTTAGAGAATTTGGCTCAAGATCAGCTGACTTGAGAAGGAAACAGCCTGTGTTAGTTATTTTCCCACTGCTGTGATAAAACACCTTGGCCAAGGCAGCTTACGGAAGAGAGTTTATTTGGGCGTATGGTCTCAGAGGGTTAGAGTCTGTGATAGTGGAGTGGAGGCAGCAGGCGTTAGGAATTGGATGCTGAGAGCAGGGGCTCAGGTCTTCCATTTTAAATCAGAGAGAATAAACTAGAAAATGGTGTTAAATCTTTTTTTTTTTTTTTTTTTTAAAGATTTATTATGTACAGTGTTCTGCCTGCATGCCAGAAGAGGGCACCAGATTTCATTACAGATGGTTGTGAGCCACCATGTGGTTGCTGGGAATTGAACTCAGGACCTCTGGAAGAACAGCTAGTGCTCAACTGCTGAGCCATCTCTCCAGCCCAGTGTTAAATCTTTAAATGCTCAAAATCAGCCTGCTTCCAGAAACACACTCCCCTCAACAAGGCCACACTTCTTGAGTCTCCCCCAGATAGACAGCGCCACCATCCTGGGGACTGTATGGTTTGAGAATGGAGTAAGAGCCCAGAGGCTCTCATGTTTGATACTTGGCTCAGAATGGTGGAACTGTTTGGAAAGGACTAGGAGGTGTGGTATTGGTGAAATTATTAAGGCCACTCCACGTAGTTAAAAGGGAGGTTTATTTTGTGGGGTAACTTACAAATGAAGGGATAGGTTGTAGGGTCTGGCAAAGGTATAGCGCAGTCCGGCGGTGTTCTCTGGAGAACTCTGCTCGGTCTACCTCCAGCGTCCAGAGCCCCGAACCAAGAGCGCGACCTCCTCCTGATCCTCGGTCTTCGCCTCCCTCCTCTGCCCCACCTTGTGGGCGTGATAATTACTGAAGCCTCAATGGGGGTTGGAACTTCCAGGCCAATGCTGGGTTGGCTATCCACTACATCGTGGCCTGGAGGAGGTTTGTCACTGGGGATGGCTTTGAGGTTTCACAAGACTTAGCCATTCTTAGTGTCTCTGCTTGTGATTTGGTTTGAGATGTGGGCTTTCAGCTGTTCCTGCTGCCATGGCTTCACCCTGCCATCATGGACTCTAACGCTCTGGAACCATAAGCCCTATTAAATGCTTCCTATTATAACTTGCCTTAGTCAGAGTCTTAAAACAGCAACAAAAAAAGTAACAAATACAGTGCCATAGTTAGGCTTTCTACTGCTGTGTGATAAAGCACTGCCTTAGTTAGGGTTTCTATTATTGCAGTGAAGAAACACCATGACCATGGCACTCTTACAAAGGAAACCATTTAATTGAGGTGGTTCCCTTACAGTTTCAGAGGTTTAGTCTGTTGTCATCATGGCAGAAAGCATGGCGGCTGGGAGTATGGTGGCATGCAGACAGACACGGTGCTGGAGAATTCTACATCTTGATCCAAAGGCAATAGGAAGTGAACTATCTTACTGGGTGTGACTTGAGCATATATGAGACCTGAAAGCCCGCCTCCACAGTTACATATGTCCTCCAACAAGGCCACACCTACTCCAACAATGTCATACTTCCTAATAGTGCCACTCCTTTTGGTGGCCATTTTCTTTCAAATCATCTACAAATGACTAAAAGTCACTTCGGGGTTTATTTCATCTGATAGCTTGTAGTCCATCAACCAGAGAAGTCAGGACAGGAACCTGGGAGCAGGAGCTGAAGCAGAGGCCATAGAGGATTGCTGCTTACTGACTTGCTCCTCATGACTTGTTCAGTTTGTTTTCTTATAGTACCCAGGACCACCAGCCTAGGGATAGTACTGCCCACAGTGAGCTGGGTCCTCTCACATCAACAAATTTCACCACAGACTTACCCAGCTAATCAGGTGGGGACATTTTCTCAATTGAGGTTCCCCCTTTAAAAAGATTCTACCTTGTGTCAAGTTGATATAAAACTAGCCAACACATACAGAGGCTAAGCATTCAAACACCCAACACTATAGGGAATATTTCTCATTCAAATCACCACAAAAACCCCCGAGGGGAGATATTTAGCATGGGGCTCCAATTGTTTATTTTTAAAAGGGAGGAATTGAGATGAAGAGAAAGATTTGATGGGTTAAGGCAATAAGCTTGGAGTAAGACAGAGGGATAATGGTTAAAACCAGGATAACAGTTAGAGATTTGCTGGCCAACAGAGGAAGTAAAGTTTGAAGTTAAGAGACTGTGGAACTATTGCCCCTTGATCCATGACTCTCATGTCTGGACAATTGGCCAGCAAATCTCTTACTACACATGATCCACGCTATGTGTTTTCAGTGTATGTATCTGTGTTCCAATGGACATATGTATACCTATGTGTATGGGTGTCCACATATATGGAGGCTCCAGGCTAACCTTGAGTATTGTTTCTCTGGTGCTGTCTACTTTGTTTTTGAGTCTCTCACTGGCTGTAACTCACCAGTAGGCGAGGCTGGCTAATGAGAGAGCCCCAGAGATCCACCTATTCTGTCTCCCTGTGCTCAGATTATCTTGTTTCTATATGTGGTTTCTGGAGATTGGACTCAAATTCTCAAGCTTATACAGCAAACACTTTTAACTAAATGCTCTCCCCAAACCCAGCCTCAGATTTAAAAAAAGAGTGTAATGGGTAAACACATAATATCTTTTAAAAATATTGGACTCTATCAGTGCTGTGAAGAGACACCATGACCACCACGGCAACTCTTATAAAGGAAAATGATTCACTGGGGCTGGCTTACAGTTCATAGGTCTATTCCATGATTGTCATGAAGGGAAACATGGCAGTATGCAGGTAGACATGGTGCTGGAGAAGGAGCTGAGAGTTCTACATCCAGATCTGAAGGCAGGAGGAAGAGAGAGTAACACTGGGCCTGGCCTGAGCATTTGAAACCCCAAGCCCACCCCCAGTGACACACTTCCTCCAACTAGGCCACACCTCTATTTTTTTTTTAATTTTTTTTACACTTGTTTTATGTGTATGAATTTATGTATTGTATCATGTACATGTTTGGTACATGCTGAGATTGGAAGAGGGAATCAGATCCCTGAAACTATAGAGTTCTGGACAGTGAGCCATCATGTAGGTTCCCAAACTGAACCTGGGCCCTCTTTTTTTTTTTTTTTTAAAGTATACAGCATGTATGATTGCAGGCCAGAAGAGGGCGCCAGATCTCATTATAGATGGTTGTGAGCCACCATGTGGTTGCTGGGAATTGAACTCAGGACCTCTCTCCAGCCCTAGGCCACACCTCTTAATGCTACTCCCTAAGCATTTAAATATAGGAGTCCACGGGAGGCATTCTTACTCAAATCACCATAATCAGTTTGTTATTGCTTGTTTGGTTCTCAGGATAGAAACCAGGGCCTTGAACACGCTAAGTACATACTCTACTACTGAGCTAAACCCTTGCTCAGACAGTATTGGTTTATGACCTACTTTGTTTTGTTTTGTTTTCTGTTTTGAGACAAAGTCTCACTGGTTGGCCTGGAACTCACTCTGTAGACCAGGATGGCCTCAAATTCACAGAGACCTGCCTGCCTCTGCCTCCTGAGTGTTGGGATTAAAGGCAACCCTGGCTGTCACCTGGCTGTGACCTACATTTGAAGACACTTTTTATGTTAAATAACTACATATGACCATTGTGAGAGTGTGTGTGTGGGTTACATGTTGGGGGTATACATGTGCACATGTTGTACATCCATATAGAAGTCAGAGGACACCCTGGGTGGGGCACCATTCCTTAAACACCATCCACCTATTTTGGAGTGATTGGGGAGAGTCTCTTGATGACTTGACGCTTGCCAAGCGGCTTGGCTAGCTTCCCAGCAAGCCCAGAGATCCACCCGTCTCTGCCTCCTCAGTGCTGGGTTACACTCTGTGCCACCATGCCTAGACTTTTTACATTGGTTTTTAGTATTGAACTCAGTTCTTCATGCATGCAAGCTGATCCTTTACTGAGCTATCTCTCCAGTCCATGTCTCACTATTTTTTATGTTAATATTTTTAATTTTAATACCTCATTATTTTTATGTTAATATTTTTTAATTTTAAATTACTTTCTCACTTTTGTTTGTTTATTTAGAAGTAGACTTGGAGTTAATTTACAGAAATTTTTAATAGCCAGTAAGATGGCTCAAGAGGTAAAAGCACTCAGCCCGCAAGCCTGACAACCTGAGGTCTAGCCTTGTCACTTATAGTGGAGAGAGTGAACAGACTCCTGAAATAGTCCTCTGACCTCCCCAATGCACCATGGTACACATTTACCCAAAGCACACATATGCAGTTTGTACATACATACACTTATAATAATAAATGAAATTTAACTTAAAAAGTATAAATATAGATTTTTAGCACTAGGGTTAATAGAAAAAATAAAGTGTTCCAGAAAAAATTAAGACCACCTAAAATTGTGGGTATGGGCTTGCCAAAGGAGAATTGCCTTTGGGTTTTTTGTTTGTTTGTTTGTTTTTTAGAGACAGGGTTTCTTTATGTGGTCTAGGCTGTCTTAGAACTTGCCTTGTAGATCAGGCTGGCATAGAATCATAGAGATCTGCCTGCTTCTGCCTCCTGTGTGTTGGGATTAAATGTGTGAGACACCCCCATGTCCAGCTCCTCGTTTGTTTGTTTATTTGTTTATCTTTTTCAGATAGGATCTCATGCAGCCCAGGCTGGCCTACTACTTGCTATATTTCTTCAAGGTTGTCTTGAACTCCTGACCCTTCAGCCTTCATCTCCCAAGTTCTGGGATTAGAGCCTGTGTTTCCACACCCAGATCCTTCCTTCTAGCTTTTTATTAGAATAGTTAAGCAGAGTTGAAAGTATAGTTGAGTGTGCATCTATGTGCCCTCAATAGTGCAATCTTTAATAACACATTAGCATACTGTGTCAGCATGTGAAAATACCTGGTCTGTTGAGTGAGTCTTCCTGCGTTCCAAAACTAGGTCTACTTACCATTTTCTATTTGTATGACTTGGCCTTGGATGAGATTCAGAATATTGTACTAAGGCTTGCTTTTTTTTCAATCTATGAAATAGGATGACATCTCAGAATTAAATAGGGTAAATTTTACACACAATAAAAAAATGCTCAGTAATTATCACTTAGTTATCTGTTTTATCTTCTCATTGTCTTGGCTAGTTTTATGCCAATTTGAAACAAAACCACAGTCATTTTGAAAGAGGGAGATTCAATTGAGAAAATGTTCCCATCACATTGTTATTGGTGAAATTATTAAGGCCACTCCAGGTAGTTAAAAGGGAGGTTTATTTTGTGGGCTAACTTACAAATGAAGGGGTAGGTTACAGGGTCTGGCAAGGGTATAGCGCAGTCCGGCGGTGTTCTCTGGAGAACTCTGCTCGGTCTACCTCCAGCGTCCAGAGTCCGGGAACCAAGAGAGAGACCTCCTCCCGATCCTTGGTCTTCCGCTTCCTCCTCTGCCCCGCCTTGTGGGCGTGACCATTACCAAAGCCTCAGTGGGGGTTGGAACTTCCAGGCCAATGCTGGGATGGCTATCCACTACACATTGTTCTGTGGGCAAGCCTGTTTTATATATTTTTGATTGCTGTGGGAGGGATTGGATCACTGTGGGTGGTCCAGGGTACCATAAGAAGGCAAGCTGGGCAAGCCACTAAGCAGCATTTCTCTATGATCTCTGCCTCAGTGTCTGCCTCCAGGTTTCTGCCTTGAGTTCCTGCCCTGACTGTCTTCAGTGGACTGTGATGTGGAAGTGTAAGCTGAAATAAACCCTTCCCTCCTCAGGTTGCTTTTGCTCATGGTGTTTATTACAATAATACAGACCCTAACTAAGACACTTACCCTGGAAGACAGGGACAGTATCTTGGTTGGTTTCACTTTCAATCCACAGCCAGCTATTTCAAGAGGGCTCTTTCACCCTCTGTTAATCCTGATACATCACATCACTCACTCACTTTCTTAGATGACTAGGTGACTGGTTCTCATCATTCCTCAAACCTTTAACATTGCTTGATATAACAGGCTTTCCTTTGGTCCACCAACCAGCTCCCAAATCATGACATGGAAACTTATTATTAATTATGACTGCTTGTTCCATTAGCTCTTATAACTTAGTTTAATCTGTTTCTCTTCATCTATGTTTTGCCTTGGGGCTTTTTACCTTTCTTTCATTCTGTATGTCCTACTCCGAGTCTGGCCAGCTGGTGGCTTCCTGGCTGGCTGGCTGGCCCCAGGTGTCTTTTTTGTTTTTGGTTTTTTTTTGAGACGGGGTTTCTCTGTGTAGCTTTGTGCCTTTCCTGGTTCTCGCTCTGTAGACCAGGCTGGCTTCAAACTCACAGAGATCCTCCTGGCTCTGCCTCCTGAGTGCTGGGATTAAAGGCGTGTGCCACCACTGCCCGGCTCCCAGGTGTCTATTTTTCTCCCTCCTTTTTTTTTTCCTCTCTTCTCTCTGCCCGCCAGCCCCGCCTAACCCTCTTCTGCCTAGCTATTGGCCGCTCAGCGTTTTATTAGACCAATCAGGAGCCTTAGGCAGGCAAGGTGAAACAAATGCAACACATCTTTACGTAATTAAACAAATGCAGCATAAACAAATGTAACACATCTTTGCCTGGTAATATTCCACCACATCTTACCCTTAACTCTCCCGATGACAAGTGCCCTTATTGTTTCATTGAGAAAATAGAAACACTTAGTAGAAACCATTCCCACCACATCTGCCACCAATTTGCATCTGTCCCATGCCCTCATTCCTATCTGGAAATGCTGTGTTAATACCCTGTCTACAGCCAACCCTTCCACCTCTGAACTGCATCTGTTTTTTCTTGCTCATTCAAGATACCACTCTGGTAACCATCCTTTCTTCCATCACCAATTTTTTCCTTCTCTACTGAATCATTCCCATCAGCATTCAAATCACCTACTTTAACAAACACCTTTCTACAACCTCATATCCATGCCAAACTACTGTCCAGTTCTGCTGTCTTTAAAGAGAAAGCTCTTTCACGGAGTTCTCTGTACTCAGAATTGCACCTGCCAATCTAACTTGTTACCACGAAACTTCCGGGAAGTCTGATATTCTCTATCACTTCACCACGATGATCCTAGTCTAAAAGGCCACTCTCCTGCTTACGCTGATGGAAGACTCTCCTAATTTTCTCATGTTTTTTTCCCCCGCTCTTTCTCTTCTGTGGTTTAATCTCTGTCAAATAGAACAATCACTTAAAAACATGATAGAGAGGATGCAACAGGACCAGCCTCCTCACACTCCTGCTGCCAAGCCTCCTTAGCCATGATGGGCTGTATCCTTTCTTAAATTGTGAGTCAAAATAAACCCTTACTATAAAACAAAACAAAACAAAAAAACAAAACCAGCAAAAAACGTGCTAGCGAGACGGGCAACCTGGCACACACCTGTCAACCCAGCACTGGGGAGGTGAAGAGCTGGAGGCAGGAGGATTAGTTCAGCGGCTACCCTGTCTGCAGAGTGACCCCATGTCAAACAAGGTAGCAAACAACACACAGGAAACATCTCCTTTTGGATAATTAGTAGATATCCCCAAATTGTTTTAAAAACAAAACCAAAACAAAACAGACTTCCTGATCCTTTCCCCAAAAACCCACGCCATTAGCTGTCTTCTCTGTAGCAGGAAAGGAAAACTCCTTTTTTTGTTTTTTTTCATTTTTCAGGCCAGCTCTCCTCCTCAGGAGCCATCCTTGACTCCCTCTTTATCACAATACCACTTGTCCAATTAAAATCACCTTGGTTGTAGTTTGAAAATAACACTCATAGCCTCACCACCCCAGCACTGCTACTGTTCTGATTCAAGCTACCATCTTCTCTTGTTTGGTTTACTACAGTAATCCACCAACCCCACCCCTCCCCACAGGCTTTCTGCTTCCTCTTTCATGTGCCTTTTGTGCAAATCAGAGTTCTCCAATGGCTTTTACTTTTTTTTTTTGTTTTGTTTTGGTTTTTTGAGACAGGGTTTCCCTGTGTAGCTTTGTGCCTTTCCTGGAACTCACTCTGTAGACCAGGCTGGCCTCGAACTCACAGAGATCCGTCTGGCTCTGCCTCCTGAGTGCTGGGATTACAGGCGTGCGCCACCACAGCCCTGCGGCTTTTACTTCTAGAAAAGAAATCCCTTATAAAGTCTCCCCGAGGCCCTACATAACTGCTCCTACCCATGGCTAGGTCTCCATTCTTCCTTTTTCCTCTCTCCACTTCAGCTGTGCCTGGATCCCGACGTTCTTCAAAGAGGGTGGTCATACTTCCACCCCAGGGTCTTGCCACGGATATCCACAGTCTTCACCACCCTTCCTCCTACAGCTTCCGTACTAAGGTGCCACCTTTCGGGCACTTTCCCTGGGTTGGTGATATAATTCAGTGTTAAAGCATTTGTCTAGCATGCATGAGGCCCTAGACTCCATCCCCAGGACTTGATGATGATGGTGGTGGTGGTGGTGGTGGTGGTGGTGGTGGTGGTGGTGGTGGTGATGATGATGATGGTGGTGGTTGTGGTGGTGGTGGTGATGATAATGATGATGATAACTCCACAGCTGACCAGATAGGCTTTACCTCACAACTAGGTAAAGGCCTGTTCCCCTGACCTTACCTAGCGCTCATCACTTCTCTACCTTGCTTTTTCTCTGGCACTTTTTACCATCTTAAACCACAGTCATTCTGTTTGTCTGAATAGCCCTTGAACGAGCTCTGTGAAAGCAGGGTTACTTTATCTGTTTTGTCCGCTACAATTTCTCTGACATCAATAAATATTCATTGATTTAATTCATTCTGAAAAAAGTTTTCATTAAGTAGCTTGCTGTGTGGCCCAACTTGGTCTGGAATTCATGGTAATCCTGCTGCCTCCGTCTCAGGAATGTTAGGATTATGAGCATTCTCTATCATGCTGGGTTTATAGAATGAATGTTGATTTTTTTTTTTATCTGATCTCAAGACTTACTTCTTCGAAAGATCTGGGAAATATGTCTGGTCATGGAAAGCTTGAATGTGCATAAAAGACCTTCGTACTTCCATGCCTATCTTACATTGTTATTTTTTTTCTTTCAGCTCAACACAAAAACACCCCCAGCAGCCAACCAAGCATCTGACCCTGAGGAAAAAGGTAAGCGAGGCTGGGCTAGGGTGTTAGCAGAGCTAATGAAGGCTGCCCCAGGATACAAGCAGAACTGTAAATCTAGAAGCTCCAAATACCAGAAGTCAAAGGAATCGGGCTGTGGGCAAGTGAAACAAGGGGTTACTACTGCTCTAGGTTCTTGCTACTTTTTCCTAAGATGTAATTGTATCAGCATTCTCTCTCGATGTTATCAAGTAGAGTCTTGAATGGTTGGAAAGGCATGTAAAAGGATAAGAAGGGGCCAGCGAGAAGGCCCAATGGGAAAAGGTGTTTTTTTTTTTTTTTTTCCAAGCCTGATGACCTCAGTCAATCTCCAGGACACACATGATGGAACACAAGAAGTGGCATTCACACGTTGTCCTCTGACCTCCACACATGGGGCACATACAGATTTTTTTTGGTGGGGAGTAGTGCATTTAAAAAGATTTGTTCATTTAAAAAATTTCTGTGAGCTGGATGGTGGTGGTGCACGCTTTAATCCCAGCACTCTAGAGGCAGAGGCAGAACTCTGTGAGTTCGAGGCCAACCTGGTCTATAGAGTGAGTTCCAGGAAAGGCGCAAAGCTACACAGAGAAACCCTGTCTCAAAAAACAAAACAAAACAAAACAAATAAAAAATTCTGTGTATGTGTATGTGAGCCTGTATGAGTTTATGTGCACCACATGCATGAAGGTGCCCAAAGAGGCCACAGGGCTTCAGAGCCCCTGGAACTGGAATTGTAGGTGGTTGTGAACCACCAGATGTGTATGCTGGGATTGTAACCCAGGTCTCTTGCAACAGCATTAAGTACTCCTAACCACTGAACCATTTCTCTAGCCCCACAAAACATTTTTGAGTGATAAGAAGAAACTTATCAGATAATCCAAGCCACTGTTCTCCATTAGGAATTGAAGCAAGGAAGTGTACTTTAAAGATCTGAACTACAGGATTTAGGAATCAATGACAATAGAAGACATTTGTTATTTGATCCAAGAATAGCAAAACCTCTTGTGGTAACTATGGTAATTCTAAGCATAGCACCCTGACTTTTAGAATCATCAGTCAGCTGTAGTCTTGAGAAGACTGGGGGGGGGTCCTCAAAGAGTCTAGCTTGAAGTGTTGTATTTGAGGTTTGGAGGAAAGGACTGGAGTTGGTTGGGTTGACTCATCAGTGTGTCTCCAACTGTCTACAGGGAAGGCTGGCAGCATCAAGAAGGCTGAGGAAGAGGAGGAGATCGACATTGACCTGACAGCTCCAGAGACAGAGAAGGCTGCCCTTGCAATTCAGGGCAAGTTCAGGCGATTCCAGAAAAGGAAAAAGGATTCCAGTTCCTGAGTGGCCAGCCTTCCCTTCACCCCTCTACTTCCTCTCCCCGCTCCACAGCTCTGACTCTCATGTGTCTTGTCCCTTTATCCCTCCAGCCTCTCCTGGAGGCAAGCTTAACCTTTATATATTCTTTTCTCAGGCTCTCTTAAGCCATCACAGTAGTAGAGACACAAGGACACAAGAAGACTTCAGTTGGTAGTCACTAGGCTAAGGGTGGATCAGTCCTTTGCAGAGAACAAAAGGTCTTGAGGTATGACCCTTCCCTACCGCTAATGCTAAGGGCAGGATGGGAAAGCCTTCAGAGTGCAGTGCCTGAGCGTGGGGTCTGGGTATTGTGCCCGTTGCAGCATTCAGACTTCAGGGAACACTTTCAGGTCCTTCTGCTGCACCCCTTTCATCTCCCAGGAGTCAGTCGCGATGCAGCTGCCCCTTCCCCTGGACAGACATAAATCAAGGAGCTTGCAGAGTGTGGTGGTGCATGCCTTTAGTCCCAGAACTTGGAAGGCAGAGGCAGGTGGATCTCTCTATGTTCAAGGCCAGCCAGGGCTACATAGAGAGAGACCTTGTCTCAAAAAAACCTGCACCCCCCACAAAAAAAAACCATCAAGCAGCTTAACCTATTAGTGCATGCTGAGTAGATTCCTTCCAAGGAAAGAAAGCAGGTAGAGAGGCAAGGAAAATCTTCCTTCATTCTGAAATCAGAGGAGCCAGAGATGGCAGAAGGTCCAGAGGCCATAAGCCAAGAAATGAAAACTAGGAAACATTTAGGAAGGAAAGGAGTAAAGAAGGGCAAGATGTCTGAAGCTACAAGTTATTGTTGAATAAATACTACATGAGGGCTCTCTGGCCTTTGCTAACCTGTCTATGTCTTAATGCACCCTCATCTCTAGTCATCCCCAGAGCCACGTGAGCCAAGTGACATCCCTCTAGTCCTCAGCCACCCCACTGTGGAGTCAGGGCAAAAATAGCCACTGTATGTGATTTTAGCATGTTTAATAATCATAACAATAAAAAAAGCCCCCCAATGGGGCCCTTGAACCTCTACTAGTGGTTTTTCGTGGGTTGAACATGAGTGTAAGCCTGAACTGGCCTGGGGAGGGTGGTAGAGAGGCTGCATGGATTACATGGAGGCACAGGAAACCAACACAGCCTGAGTAAATTTCAACTGAAGCGAATCCTGCCTGCCTTCCTTCTCCCGACCTTGGCCTCACATTGATGCACCGCCCACACTGTGTTGCTCTGCTGCAGTCACCACGCTCAGGGTGCACCTGCAAGGATGATGTCTTCCTGCTGCCCTGCCAGCGACGAGCACACTTGGTACATAGCTCTGAAAACCAACCTATTCTTCCCGGCTTCTTATCCCCAAATGACCTGTTCCAGATTTCCCTCCTCCTTGGTCTTCCTCCCAGATTCTCCTGTCCCCTCCTAGTGTTTATAAATTAAGAGTTGGAGACAACAGCTGGACACTAAAGAGTGCCATGCTCACACTGAGTGTTTGAGCCAGAAATCAAATAAAAATAATGATTTTCACAGGAGCGAGCATTGCTGAGAAATGGTCTCTCCACATTAAAATGATTGAAGATTGAGAAAAAAAAAATCATCTGTACTTGCCACACTTCTTGCTTTTTTTGTGGGGAGTGGTGATTAAAACAGTTCCACTACACTAGCCAGGCATGGTGGCAAGTGTCTTTAATCCCAGCACTCAGGAGGCAGAGGCAGGTGGATCTCTGACTTCAAGGCCAGCCTAATCTTCAGAGTGAGTTCCAGGGCTGCACAGAGAGACCCTGTCTCAAGAAAAACATAACAAAACAGTTTCACCTTGTAGTCCAGGCTAACCTAGCATTTGCTATGTAGCCCAGGCTGTCTTTGAACTCAAAACCCTACTGCATTAGCCTTCCAAGTGCTGGGATTACAGCCTTGTACCACCATGCTCAGTGAATGGTTTTTATTTTGGTAACTTTTTTTTTTTAAAGATTTATTTATTTATTATGTATACAGAAGAGGGCGTCAGATCTCATTACAGATGACAACGAGCCACCATGTGGTTGCTGGGAATTGAACTCAGGACCTCTGGAAGAACAGCCAGTGCTCTTAACCTCTGAGCCATCTCTCCAGCCCATTTTGCTAACTTTGTAAAGCATAAACTTTACCATTTTGGTTATTTTTATTTTATGTATACTGTGAGGGGTTTTGAGTTAGTTATTTTATGTATATCAGTGTTTTGCTTGCGTATATGTCTGTGTACCATGTGATGTGTGCCTGGTGTCCATGAAGTCAAAAGAGGGCATCAGATCCCCTGGAATTGGACATATAGATAGATGGTTGTCAGCCACCATGTAGGTGCTGGAAACCAAGTCCAGGCTCTCTGGAAGAACAACCAGTGAGTGCTCTTAATAGCTAAGCCATTGTTCCAGCCTTGAGTTATTTATTTTTATGTATGTGACTGTTTTCCTGCATGTATACATGTGCACCATGTGCATGCCTGGTATCCACAGAGGCCAGAAGACAGCACTGGATTTCCCTGGCACTGGAGTTACAGGTGATTATAACCTGCCATGTGGGTGCTGGGAACTGAACTTGGTTCCTCTACAAGAGCAGGACCACATCGCCAGCCCCCAAATTTTGTCTTTTTGGTTTTTTGAGACAGGGTTTCTCTGTGTAGCTTTGTGCCTTTCCTGGAACTCGCTTTGGAGACCAGGCTGGCCTCGAACTCACAGAGATCTTCCTGCCTCTGCCTCCCGAATGCTGGGATTAAAGGCGTGTGCCACCAAAGCCCGGCAAAATTTTGTGTCTTTTAAACAACTCCCATCCTCTATTCCTAGTCTCTGTGAATGTTATTGTTCTACTGCCCATCTGTATGGTTTCCTTTTTTTTTTTTTTTTTTTTTTTAAAGACAAGGTGTCACCATGAGGCTGGTGCTATCCTGAAGATCCTCCTTTGAGAGCTGAGGTTATAGGAGTGTACCACCATGTCTAACTCTGTAGCAGACTTTCTTTGGGGTCACCAACCAGCTCCCAAATCATGACACAGAGACTTAACATCATTTTGAATGCTTGGCCTTATCTTATGCTTGCCACACTAGCTCTTATAACTTATTTTAAACTGTGTCCCTTCATCTAGATTTGCCTCAGAGCTTTTTACTTTTTCTTCATTCTGTATGTCCTATTTTTCCTACTTCTTTGTCTGTCTGTCTGGCAGCTGCTGACTGGCCCTGGGCATCTCTCTTTCTTTCTCCCTCATCAATCTCTTCTCTAGTGAGCCTAGATTCCTCCTCCTACTTACTCTCTCTGCCTGTT